>NW_027369751.1:0-40542 GCF_046119375.1 Phyllobates terribilis | reverse complement strand
TTAACAGGAAAAAGCAAAAAATTTCAGAATTGCACCTTGCAATGTGGAGATATTACTGTTTGTGCATTTACAATATTCATTGATTTTTGCCATTGAAAAACATGTTTTTCATATACCAGAAATGTTTGAAGCTACTGACTGAATGAAAGGAGCTGGCATCTCACTCTCTTTGAATCTTCTTTATCATGCTAGGATTAACAGGAAAAAGCTAAAAATTTCAGAATTGCACCGTGCAATGTGGAGATATTACTGTTTGTGCATTTACAATATTCATTGATTTTTGCCATTGAAAAACATGTTTTTCATATACCAGAAATGTTTGAAGCTACTGACTGAATGAAAGGAGCTGGCATCTCACTCTCTTTGAATCTTCTTTATCATGCTAGGATTAGCAGGAAAAAGCAAAAAATTTCAGAATTGCACCTTGCAATGTGGAGATATTACTGTTTGTGCATTTACAATATTCATTGATTTTTGCCATTGAAAAACATGTTTTTCATATACCAGAAATGTTTGAAGCTACTGACTGAATGAAAGGAGCTGGCATCTCACTCTCTTTGAATCTTCTTTATCATGCTAGGATTAACAGGAAAAAGCTAAAAATTTCAGAATTGCACCGTGCAATGTGGAGATATTACTGTTTGTGCATTTACAATATTCATTGATTTTTGCCATTGAAAAACATGTTTTTCATATACCAGAAATGTTTGAAGCTACTGACTGAATGAAAGGAGCTGGCATCTCACTCTCTTTGAATCTTCTTTATCATGCTAGGATTAACAGGAAAAAGCAAAAAATTTCAGAATTGCACCTTGCAATGTGGAGATATTACTGTTTGTGCATTTACAATATTCATTGATTTTTGCCATTGAAAAACATGTTTTTCATATACCAGAAATGTTTGAAGCTACTGACTGAATGAAAGGAGCTGGCATCTCACTCTCTTTGAATCTTCTTTATCATGCTAGGATTAGCAGGAAAAAGCAAAAAATTTCAGAATTGCACCTTGCAATGTGGAGATATTACTGTTTGTGCATTTACAATATTCATTGATTTTTGCCATTGAAAAACATGTTTTTCATATACCAGAAATGTTTGAAGCTACTGACTGAATGAAAGGAGCTGGCATCTCACTCTCTTTGAATCTTCTTTATCATGCTAGGATTAACAGGAAAAAGCTAAAAATTTCAGAATTGCACCGTGCAATGTGGAGATATTACTGTTTGTGCATTTACAATATTCATTGATTTTTGCCATTGAAAAACATGTTTTTCATATACCAGAAATGTTTGAAGCTACTGACTGAATGAAAGGAGCTGGCATCTCACTCTCTTTGAATCTTCTTTATCATGCTAGGATTAACAGGAAAAAGCAAAAAATTTCAGAATTGCACCTTGCAATGTGGAGATATTACTGTTTGTGCATTTACAATATTCATTGATTTTTGCCATTGAAAAACATGTTTTTCATATACCAGAAATGTTTGAAGCTACTGACTGAATGAAAGGAGCTGGCATCTCACTCTCTTTGAATCTTCTTTATCATGCTAGGATTAACAGGAAAAAGCTAAAAATTTCAGAATTGCACCGTGCAATGTGGAGATATTACTGTTTGTGCATTTACAATATTCATTGATTTTTGCCATTGAAAAACATGTTTTTCATATACCAGAAATGTTTGAAGCTACTGACTGAATGAAAGGAGCTGGCATCTCACTCTCTTTGAATCTTCTTTATCATGCTAGGATTAACAGGAAAAAGCAAAAAATTTCAGAATTGCACCTTGCAATGTGGAGATATCACTGTTTGTGCATTTACAATATTCATTGATTTTTGCCATTGAAAAACATGTTTTTCATATACCAGAAATGTTTGAAGCTACTGACTGAATGAAAGGAGCTGGCATCTCACTCTCTTTGAATCTTCTTTATCATGCTAGGATTAACAGGAAAAAGCAAAAAATTTCAGAATTGCACCTTGCAATGTGGAGATATTACTGTTTGTGCATTTACAATATTCATTGATTTTTGCCATTGAAAAACATGTTTTTCATATACCAGAAATGTTTGAAGCTACTGACTGAATGAAAGGAGCTGGCATCTCACTCTCTTTGAATCTTCTTTATCATGCTAGGATTAGCAGGAAAAAGCAAAAAATTTCAGAATTGCACCTTGCAATGTGGAGATATTACTGTTTGTGCATTTACAATATTCATTGATTTTTGCCATTGAAAAACATGTTTTTCATATACCAGAAATGTTTGAAGCTACTGACTGAATGAAAGGAGCTGGCATCTCACTCTCTTTGAATCTTCTTTATCATGCTAGGATTAACAGGAAAAAGCTAAAAATTTCAGAATTGCACCGTGCAATGTGGAGATATTACTGTTTGTGCATTTACAATATTCATTGATTTTTGCCATTGAAAAACATGTTTTTCATATACCAGAAATGTTTGAAGCTACTGACTGAATGAAAGGAGCTGGCATCTCACTCTCTTTGAATCTTCTTTATCATGCTAGGATTAACAGGAAAAAGCAAAAAATTTCAGAATTGCACCTTGCAATGTGGAGATATTACTGTTTGTGCATTTACAATATTCATTGATTTTTGCCATTGAAAAACATGTTTTTCATATACCAGAAATGTTTGAAGCTACTGACTGAATGAAAGGAGCTGGCATCTCACTCTCTTTGAATCTTCTTTATCATGCTAGGATTAACAGGAAAAAGCTAAAAATTTCAGAATTGCACCGTGCAATGTGGAGATATTACTGTTTGTGCATTTACAATATTCATTGATTTTTGCCATTGAAAAACATGTTTTTCATATACCAGAAATGTTTGAAGCTACTGACTGAATGAAAGGAGCTGGCATCTCACTCTCTTTGAATCTTCTTTATCATGCTAGGATTAACAGGAAAAAGCAAAAAATTTCAGAATTGCACCTTGCAATGTGGAGATATCACTGTTTGTGCATTTACAATATTCATTGATTTTTGCCATTGAAAAACATGTTTTTCATATACCAGAAATGTTTGAAGCTACTGACTGAATGAAAGGAGCTGGCATCTCACTCTCTTTGAATCTTCTTTATCATGCTAGGATTAACAGGAAAAAGCAAAAATTTCAGAATTGCACCTTGCAATGTGGAGATATTACTGTTTGTGCATTTACAATATTCATTGATTTTTGCCATTGAAAAACATGTTTTTCATATACCAGAAATGTTTGAAGCTACTGACTGAATGAAAGGAGCTGGCATCTCACTCTCTTTGAATCTTCTTTATCATGCTAGGATTAACAGGAAAAAGCTAAAAATTTCAGAATTGCACCGTGCAATGTGGAGATATTACTGTTTGTGCATTTACAATATTCATTGATTTTTGCCATTGAAAAACATGTTTTTCATATACCAGAAATGTTTGAAGCTACTGACTGAATGAAAGGAGCTGGCATCTCACTCTCTTTGAATCTTCTTTATCATGCTAGGATTAGCAGGAAAAAGCAAAAAATTTCAGAATTGCACCTTGCAATGTGGAGATATTACTGTTTGTGCATTTACAATATTCATTGATTTTTGCCATTGAAAAACATGTTTTTCATATACCAGAAATGTTTGAAGCTACTGACTGAATGAAAGGAGCTGGCATCTCACTCTCTTTGAATCTTCTTTATCATGCTAGGATTAACAGGAAAAAGCAAAAAATTTCAGAATTGCACCTTGCAATGTGGAGATATTACTGTTTGTGCATTTACAATATTCATTGATTTTTGCCATTGAAAAACATGTTTTTCATATACCAGAAATGTTTGAAGCTACTGACTGAATGAAAGGAGCTGGCATCTCACTCTCTTTGAATCTTCTTTATCATGCTAGGATTAGCAGGAAAAAGCAAAAAATTTCAGAATTGCACCTTGCAATGTGGAGATATTACTGTTTGTGCATTTACAATATTCATTGATTTTTGCCATTGAAAAACATGTTTTTCATATACCAGAAATGTTTGAAGCTACTGACTGAATGAAAGGAGCTGGCATCTCACTCTCTTTGAATCTTCTTTATCATGCTAGGATTAACAGGAAAAAGCTAAAAATTTCAGAATTGCACCGTGCAATGTGGAGATATTACTGTTTGTGCATTTACAATATTCATTGATTTTTGCCATTGAAAAACATGTTTTTCATATACCAGAAATGTTTGAAGCTACTGACTGAATGAAAGGAGCTGGCATCTCACTCTCTTTGAATCTTCTTTATCATGCTAGGATTAGCAGGAAAAAGCAAAAAATTTCAGAATTGCACCTTGCAATGTGGAGATATTACTGTTTGTGCATTTACAATATTCATTGATTTTTGCCATTGAAAAACATGTTTTTCATATACCAGAAATGTTTGAAGCTACTGACTGAATGAAAGGAGCTGGCATCTCACTCTCTTTGAATCTTCTTTATCATGCTAGGATTAACAGGAAAAAGCTAAAAATTTCAGAATTGCACCGTGCAATGTGGAGATATTACTGTTTGTGCATTTACAATATTCATTGATTTTTGCCATTGAAAAACATGTTTTTCATATACCAGAAATGTTTGAAGCTACTGACTGAATGAAAGGAGCTGGCATCTCACTCTCTTTGAATCTTTATCATGCTAGGATTAGCAGGAAAAAGCAAAAAATTTCAGAATTGCACCTTGCAATGTGGAGATATTACTGTTTGTGCATTTACAATATTCATTGATTTTTGCCATTGAAAAACATGTTTTTCATATACCAGAAATGTTTGAAGCTACTGACTGAATGAAAGGAGCTGGCATCTCACTCTCTTTGAATCTTCTTTATCATGCTAGGATTAACAGGAAAAAGCAAAAAATTTCAGAATTGCACCTTGCAATGTGGAGATATTACTGTTTGTGCATTTACAATATTCATTGATTTTTGCCATTGAAAAACATGTTTTTCATATACCAGAAATGTTTGAAGCTACTGACTGAATGAAGAGCTGGCATCTCACTCTCTTTGAATCTTCTTTATCATGCTAGGATTAACAGGAAAAAGCTAAAAATTTCAGAATTGCACCGTGCAATGTGGAGATATTACTGTTTGTGCATTTACAATATTCATTGATTTTTGCCATTGAAAAACATGTTTTTCATATACCAGAAATGTTTGAAGCTACTGACTGTATGAAAGGAGCTGGCATCTCACTCTCTTTGAATCTTCTTTATCATGCTAGGATTAGCAGGAAAAAGCAAAAAATTTCAGAATTGCACCTTGCAATGTGGAGATATTACTGTTTGTGCATTTACAATATTCATTGATTTTTGCCATTGAAAAACATGTTTTTCATATACCAGAAATGTTTGAAGCTACTGACTGAATGAAAGGAGCTGGCATCTCACTCTCTTTGAATCTTCTTTATCATGCTAGGATTAACAGGAAAAAGCTAAAAATTTCAGAATTGCACCGTGCAATGTGGAGATATTACTGTTTGTGCATTTACAATATTCATTGATTTTTGCCATTGAAAAACATGTTTTTCATATACCAGAAATGTTTGAAGCTACTGACTGAATGAAAGGAGCTGGCATCTCACTCTCTTTGAATCTTCTTTATCATGCTAGGATTAACAGGAAAAAGCTAAAAATTTCAGAATTGCACCGTGCAATGTGGAGATATTACTGTTTGTGCATTTACAATATTCATTGATTTTTGCCATTGAAAAACATGTTTTTCATATACCAGAAATGTTTGAAGCTACTGACTGTATGAAAGGAGCTGGCATCTCACTCTCTTTGAATCTTCTTTATCATGCTAGGATTAGCAGGAAAAAGCAAAAAATTTCAGAATTGCACCTTGCAATGTGGAGATATTACTGTTTGTGCATTTACAATATTCATTGATTTTTGCCATTGAAAAACATGTTTTTCATATACCAGAAATGTTTGAAGCTACTGACTGAATGAAAGGAGCTGGCATCTCACTCTCTTTGAATCTTCTTTATCATGCTAGGATTAACAGGAAAAAGCTAAAAATTTCAGAATTGCACCGTGCAATGTGGAGATATTACTGTTTGTGCATTTACAATATTCATTGATTTTTGCCATTGAAAAACATGTTTTTCATATACCAGAAATGTTTGAAGCTACTGACTGAATGAAAGGAGCTGGCATCTCACTCTCTTTGAATCTTCTTTATCATGCTAGGATTAGCAGGAAAAAGCAAAAAATTTCAGAATTGCACCTTGCAATGTGGAGATATTACTGTTTGTGCATTTACAATATTCATTGATTTTTGCCATTGAAAAACATGTTTTTCATATACCAGAAATGTTTGAAGCTACTGACTGAATGAAAGGAGCTGGCATCTCACTCTCTTTGAATCTTCTTTATCATGCTAGGATTAACAGGAAAAAGCAAAAAATTTCAGAATTGCACCTTGCAATGTGGAGATATTACTGTTTGTGCATTTACAATATTCATTGATTTTTGCCATTGAAAAACATGTTTTTCATATACCAGAAATGTTTGAAGCTACTGACTGAATGAAAGGAGCTGGCATCTCACTCTCTTTGAATCTTCTTTATCATGCTAGGATTAGCAGGAAAAAGCAAAAAATTTCAGAATTGCACCTTGCAATGTGGAGATATTACTGTTTGTGCATTTACAATATTCATTGATTTTTGCCATTGAAAAACATGTTTTTCATATACCAGAAATGTTTGAAGCTACTGACTGAATGAAAGGAGCTGGCATCTCACTCTCTTTGAATCTTCTTTATCATGCTAGGATTAACAGGAAAAAGCTAAAAATTTCAGAATTGCACCGTGCAATGTGGAGATATTACTGTTTGTGCATTTACAATATTCATTGATTTTTGCCATTGAAAAACATGTTTTTCATATACCAGAAATGTTTGAAGCTACTGACTGAATGAAAGGAGCTGGCATCTCACTCTCTTTGAATCTTTATCATGCTAGGATTAGCAGGAAAAAGCAAAAAATTTCAGAATTGCACCTTGCAATGTGGAGATATTACTGTTTGTGCATTTACAATATTCATTGATTTTTGCCATTGAAAAACATGTTTTTCATATACCAGAAATGTTTGAAGCTACTGACTGAATGAAAGGAGCTGGCATCTCACTCTCTTTGAATCTTCTTTATCATGCTAGGATTAACAGGAAAAAGCAAAAAATTTCAGAATTGCACCTTGCAATGTGGAGATATTACTGTTTGTGCATTTACAATATTCATTGATTTTTGCCATTGAAAAACATGTTTTTCATATACCAGAAATGTTTGAAGCTACTGACTGAATGAAAGGAGCTGGCATCTCACTCTCTTTGAATCTTCTTTATCATGCTAGGATTAACAGGAAAAAGCTAAAAATTTCAGAATTGCACCGTGCAATGTGGAGATATTACTGTTTGTGCATTTACAATATTCATTGATTTTTGCCATTGAAAAACATGTTTTTCATATACCAGAAATGTTTGAAGCTACTGACTGAATGAAAGGAGCTGGCATCTCACTCTCTTTGAATCTTCTTTATCATGCTAGGATTAGCAGGAAAAAGCAAAAAATTTCAGAATTGCACCTTGCAATGTGGAGATATTACTGTTTGTGCATTTACAATATTCATTGATTTTTGCCATTGAAAAACATGTTTTTCATATACCAGAAATGTTTGAAGCTACTGACTGAATGAAAGGAGCTGGCATCTCACTCTCTTTGAATCTTCTTTATCATGCTAGGATTAACAGGAAAAAGCTAAAAATTTCAGAATTGCACCGTGCAATGTGGAGATATTACTGTTTGTGCATTTACAATATTCATTGATTTTTGCCATTGAAAAACATGTTTTTCATATACCAGAAATGTTTGAAGCTACTGACTGAATGAAAGGAGCTGGCATCTCACTCTCTTTGAATCTTCTTTATCATGCTAGGATTAACAGGAAAAAGCAAAAAATTTCAGAATTGCACCTTGCAATGTGGAGATATTACTGTTTGTGCATTTACAATATTCATTGATTTTTGCCATTGAAAAACATGTTTTTCATATACCAGAAATGTTTGAAGCTACTGACTGAATGAAAGGAGCTGGCATCTCACTCTCTTTGAATCTTCTTTATCATGCTAGGATTAGCAGGAAAAAGCAAAAAATTTCAGAATTGCACCTTGCAATGTGGAGATATTACTGTTTGTGCATTTACAATATTCATTGATTTTTGCCATTGAAAAACATGTTTTTCATATACCAGAAATGTTTGAAGCTACTGACTGAATGAAAGGAGCTGGCATCTCACTCTCTTTGAATCTTCTTTATCATGCTAGGATTAACAGGAAAAAGCAAAAAATTTCAGAATTGCACCTTGCAATGTGGAGATATTACTGTTTGTGCATTTACAATATTCATTGATTTTTGCCATTGAAAAACATGTTTTTCATATACCAGAAATGTTTGAAGCTACTGACTGAATGAAAGGAGCTGGCATCTCACTCTCTTTGAATCTTCTTTATCATGCTAGGATTAACAGGAAAAAGCTAAAAATTTCAGAATTGCACCGTGCAATGTGGAGATATTACTGTTTGTGCATTTACAATATTCATTGATTTTTGCCATTGAAAAACATGTTTTTCATATACCAGAAATGTTTGAAGCTACTGACTGAATGAAAGGAGCTGGCATCTCACTCTCTTTGAATCTTCTTTATCATGCTAGGATTAACAGGAAAAAGCAAAAAATTTCAGAATTGCACCTTGCAATGTGGAGATATCACTGTTTGTGCATTTACAATATTCATTGATTTTTGCCATTGAAAAACATGTTTTTCATATACCAGAAATGTTTGAAGCTACTGACTGAATGAAAGGAGCTGGCATCTCACTCTCTTTGAATCTTCTTTATCATGCTAGGATTAACAGGAAAAAGCAAAAAATTTCAGAATTGCACCTTGCAATGTGGAGATATTACTGTTTGTGCATTTACAATATTCATTGATTTTTGCCATTGAAAAACATGTTTTTCATATACCAGAAATGTTTGAAGCTACTGACTGAATGAAAGGAGCTGGCATCTCACTCTCTTTGAATCTTCTTTATCATGCTAGGATTAACAGGAAAAAGCTAAAAATTTCAGAATTGCACCGTGCAATGTGGAGATATTACTGTTTGTGCATTTACAATATTCATTGATTTTTGCCATTGAAAAACATGTTTTTCATATACCAGAAATGTTTGAAGCTACTGACTGAATGAAAGGAGCTGGCATCTCACTCTCTTTGAATCTTCTTTATCATGCTAGGATTAGCAGGAAAAAGCAAAAAATTTCAGAATTGCACCTTGCAATGTGGAGATATTACTGTTTGTGCATTTACAATATTCATTGATTTTTGCCATTGAAAAACATGTTTTTCATATACCAGAAATGTTTGAAGCTACTGACTGAATGAAAGGAGCTGGCATCTCACTCTCTTTGAATCTTCTTTATCATGCTAGGATTAACAGGAAAAAGCAAAAAATTTCAGAATTGCACCTTGCAATGTGGAGATATTACTGTTTGTGCATTTACAATATTCATTGATTTTTGCCATTGAAAAACATGTTTTTCATATACCAGAAATGTTTGAAGCTACTGACTGAATGAAAGGAGCTGGCATCTCACTCTCTTTGAATCTTCTTTATCATGCTAGGATTAGCAGGAAAAAGCAAAAAATTTCAGAATTGCACCTTGCAATGTGGAGATATTACTGTTTGTGCATTTACAATATTCATTGATTTTTGCCATTGAAAAACATGTTTTTCATATACCAGAAATGTTTGAAGCTACTGACTGAATGAAAGGAGCTGGCATCTCACTCTCTTTGAATCTTCTTTATCATGCTAGGATTAACAGGAAAAAGCTAAAAATTTCAGAATTGCACCGTGCAATGTGGAGATATTACTGTTTGTGCATTTACAATATTCATTGATTTTTGCCATTGAAAAACATGTTTTTCATATACCAGAAATGTTTGAAGCTACTGACTGAATGAAAGGAGCTGGCATCTCACTCTCTTTGAATCTTTATCATGCTAGGATTAGCAGGAAAAAGCAAAAAATTTCAGAATTGCACCTTGCAATGTGGAGATATTACTGTTTGTGCATTTACAATATTCATTGATTTTTGCCATTGAAAAACATGTTTTTCATATACCAGAAATGTTTGAAGCTACTGACTGAATGAAAGGAGCTGGCATCTCACTCTCTTTGAATCTTCTTTATCATGCTAGGATTAACAGGAAAAAGCAAAAAATTTCAGAATTGCACCTTGCAATGTGGAGATATTACTGTTTGTGCATTTACAATATTCATTGATTTTTGCCATTGAAAAACATGTTTTTCATATACCAGAAATGTTTGAAGCTACTGACTGAATGAAAGGAGCTGGCATCTCACTCTCTTTGAATCTTCTTTATCATGCTAGGATTAACAGGAAAAAGCTAAAAATTTCAGAATTGCACCGTGCAATGTGGAGATATTACTGTTTGTGCATTTACAATATTCATTGATTTTTGCCATTGAAAAACATGTTTTTCATATACCAGAAATGTTTGAAGCTACTGACTGTATGAAAGGAGCTGGCATCTCACTCTCTTTGAATCTTCTTTATCATGCTAGGATTAGCAGGAAAAAGCAAAAAATTTCAGAATTGCACCTTGCAATGTGGAGATATTACTGTTTGTGCATTTACAATATTCATTGATTTTTGCCATTGAAAAACATGTTTTTCATATACCAGAAATGTTTGAAGCTACTGACTGAATGAAAGGAGCTGGCATCTCACTCTCTTTGAATCTTCTTTATCATGCTAGGATTAACAGGAAAAAGCTAAAAATTTCAGAATTGCACCGTGCAATGTGGAGATATTACTGTTTGTGCATTTACAATATTCATTGATTTTTGCCATTGAAAAACATGTTTTTCATATACCAGAAATGTTTGAAGCTACTGACTGAATGAAAGGAGCTGGCATCTCACTCTCTTTGAATCTTCTTTATCATGCTAGGATTAACAGGAAAAAGCAAAAAATTTCAGAATTGCACCTTGCAATGTGGAGATATTACTGTTTGTGCATTTACAATATTCATTGATTTTTGCCATTGAAAAACATGTTTTTCATATACCAGAAATGTTTGAAGCTACTGACTGAATGAAAGGAGCTGGCATCTCACTCTCTTTGAATCTTCTTTATCATGCTAGGATTAGCAGGAAAAAGCAAAAAATTTCAGAATTGCACCTTGCAATGTGGAGATATTACTGTTTGTGCATTTACAATATTCATTGATTTTTGCCATTGAAAAACATGTTTTTCATATACCAGAAATGTTTGAAGCTACTGACTGAATGAAAGGAGCTGGCATCTCACTCTCTTTGAATCTTCTTTATCATGCTAGGATTAACAGGAAAAAGCTAAAAATTTCAGAATTGCACCGTGCAATGTAGAGATATTACTGTTTGTGCATTTACAATATTCATTGATTTTTGCCATTGAAAAACATGTTTTTCATATACCAGAAATGTTTGAAGCTACTGACTGAATGAAAGGAGCTGGCATCTCACTCTCTTTGAATCTTCTTTATCATGCTAAGAGGAGCAGGAAAAAGCAAAAAATTTCAGAATTGCACCTTCAATGCGGAGAAATTACTGTTTGTGCATTTACAATATTCATTGATTTTTGCCATTGAAAAACGTCCAGAAATGATTGAAGCTACTGACTGAATGAAAGGAGCTGGCATCTCACTCTCTTTGAATCTTCTTTATCATGCTAAGAGGAGCAGGAAAAAGCAAAAAATTTCAGAATTGCACCTTGCAATGCGGAGAAATTACTGTTTGTGCATTTACAATATTCATTAATTTTTGCCATTGAAAAACATCATGTTATTCATATACCAGAAATGATTGAAGCTACTGACTGAATGAAAGGAGCTGGCATCTCACTCTCTTTGAATCTTCTTTATCATGCTAAGAGGAGCAGGAAAAAGCAAAAAATTTCAGAATTGCACCTTGCAATGCGGAGAAATTACTGTTTGTGCATTTACAATATTCATTGATTTTTGCCATTGAAAAACATCATGTTATTCATATACCAGAAATGTTTGAAGCTACTGACTGAATGAAAGGAGCTGGCATCTCACTCTCTTTGAATCTTCTTTATCATACTAAGAGGAGCAGGAAAAAGCAAAAAATTTCAGAATTGCACCTTGCAATGCGGAGAAATTACTGTTTGTGCATTTACAATATTCATTGATTTTTGCCATTGAAAAACGTCCAGAAATGATTGAAGCTACTGACTGAATGAAAGGAGCTGGCATCTCACTCTCTTTGAATCTTCTTTATCATGCTAAGAGGAGCAGGAAAAAGCAAAAAATTTCAGAATTGCACCTTGCAATGCGGAATTACTGTTTGTGCATTTACAATATTCATTGATTTTTGCCATTGAAAAACGTCCAGAAATGATTGAAGCTACTGACTGAATGAAAGGAGCTGGCATCTCACTCTCTTTGAATCTTCTTTATCATGCTAAGAGGAGCAGGAAAAAGCAAAAAATTTCAGAATTGCACCTTGCAATGCGGAGAAATTACTGTTTGTGCATTTACAATATTCATTGATTTTTGCCGCCATTGAAAAACATGTTTTTCATATACCAGAAATGTTTGAAGCTACTGACTGAATGAAAGGAGCTGGCATCTCACTCTCTTTGAATCTTTATCATGCTAGGATTAGCAGGAAAAAGCAAAAAATTTCAGAATTGCACCTTGCAATGTGGAGATATTACTGTTTGTGCATTTACAATATTCATTGATTTTTGCCATTGAAAAACATGTTTTTCATATACCAGAAATGTTTGAAGCTACTGACTGAATGAAAGGAGCTGGCATCTCACTCTCTTTGAATCTTCTTTATCATGCTAGGATTAACAGGAAAAAGCAAAAAATTTCAGAATTGCACCTTGCAATGTGGAGATATTACTGTTTGTGCATTTACAATATTCATTGATTTTTGCCATTGAAAAACATGTTTTTCATATACCAGAAATGTTTGAAGCTACTGACTGAATGAAAGGAGCTGGCATCTCACTCTCTTTGAATCTTCTTTATCATGCTAGGATTAACAGGAAAAAGCTAAAAATTTCAGAATTGCACCGTGCAATGTGGAGATATTACTGTTTGTGCATTTACAATATTCATTGATTTTTGCCATTGAAAAACATGTTTTTCATATACCAGAAATGTTTGAAGCTACTGACTGAATGAAAGGAGCTGGCATCTCACTCTCTTTGAATCTTCTTTATCATGCTAGGATTAGCAGGAAAAAGCAAAAAATTTCAGAATTGCACCTTGCAATGTGGAGATATTACTGTTTGTGCATTTACAATATTCATTGATTTTTGCCATTGAAAAACATGTTTTTCATATACCAGAAATGTTTGAAGCTACTGACTGAATGAAAGGAGCTGGCATCTCACTCTCTTTGAATCTTCTTTATCATGCTAGGATTAACAGGAAAAAGCTAAAAATTTCAGAATTGCACCGTGCAATGTGGAGATATTACTGTTTGTGCATTTACAATATTCATTGATTTTTGCCATTGAAAAACATGTTTTTCATATACCAGAAATGTTTGAAGCTACTGACTGAATGAAAGGAGCTGGCATCTCACTCTCTTTGAATCTTCTTTATCATGCTAGGATTAACAGGAAAAAGCAAAAAATTTCAGAATTGCACCTTGCAATGTGGAGATATTACTGTTTGTGCATTTACAATATTCATTGATTTTTGCCATTGAAAAACATGTTTTTCATATACCAGAAATGTTTGAAGCTACTGACTGAATGAAAGGAGCTGGCATCTCACTCTCTTTGAATCTTCTTTATCATGCTAGGATTAGCAGGAAAAAGCAAAAAATTTCAGAATTGCACCTTGCAATGTGGAGATATTACTGTTTGTGCATTTACAATATTCATTGATTTTTGCCATTGAAAAACATGTTTTTCATATACCAGAAATGTTTGAAGCTACTGACTGAATGAAAGGAGCTGGCATCTCACTCTCTTTGAATCTTCTTTATCATGCTAGGATTAACAGGAAAAAGCTAAAAATTTCAGAATTGCACCGTGCAATGTGGAGATATTACTGTTTGTGCATTTACAATATTCATTGATTTTTGCCATTGAAAAACATGTTTTTCATATACCAGAAATGTTTGAAGCTACTGACTGAATGAAAGGAGCTGGCATCTCACTCTCTTTGAATCTTCTTTATCATGCTAGGATTAACAGGAAAAAGCAAAAAATTTCAGAATTGCACCTTGCAATGTGGAGATATTACTGTTTGTGCATTTACAATATTCATTGATTTTTGCCATTGAAAAACATGTTTTTCATATACCAGAAATGTTTGAAGCTACTGACTGAATGAAAGGAGCTGGCATCTCACTCTCTTTGAATCTTCTTTATCATGCTAGGATTAACAGGAAAAAGCTAAAAATTTCAGAATTGCACCGTGCAATGTGGAGATATTACTGTTTGTGCATTTACAATATTCATTGATTTTTGCCATTGAAAAACATGTTTTTCATATACCAGAAATGTTTGAAGCTACTGACTGAATGAAAGGAGCTGGCATCTCACTCTCTTTGAATCTTCTTTATCATGCTAGGATTAACAGGAAAAAGCAAAAAATTTCAGAATTGCACCTTGCAATGTGGAGATATCACTGTTTGTGCATTTACAATATTCATTGATTTTTGCCATTGAAAAACATGTTTTTCATATACCAGAAATGTTTGAAGCTACTGACTGAATGAAAGGAGCTGGCATCTCACTCTCTTTGAATCTTCTTTATCATGCTAGGATTAACAGGAAAAAGCTAAAAATTTCAGAATTGCACCGTGCAATGTGGAGATATTACTGTTTGTGCATTTACAATATTCATTGATTTTTGCCATTGAAAAACATGTTTTTCATATACCAGAAATGTTTGAAGCTACTGACTGAATGAAAGGAGCTGGCATCTCACTCTCTTTGAATCTTTATCATGCTAGGATTAGCAGGAAAAAGCAAAAAATTTCAGAATTGCACCTTGCAATGTGGAGATATTACTGTTTGTGCATTTACAATATTCATTGATTTTTGCCATTGAAAAACATGTTTTTCATATACCAGAAATGTTTGAAGCTACTGACTGAATGAAAGGAGCTGGCATCTCACTCTCTTTGAATCTTCTTTATCATGCTAGGATTAACAGGAAAAAGCAAAAAATTTCAGAATTGCACCTTGCAATGTGGAGATATTACTGTTTGTGCATTTACAATATTCATTGATTTTTGCCATTGAAAAACATGTTTTTCATATACCAGAAATGTTTGAAGCTACTGACTGAATGAAAGGAGCTGGCATCTCACTCTCTTTGAATCTTCTTTATCATGCTAGGATTAACAGGAAAAAGCTAAAAATTTCAGAATTGCACCGTGCAATGTGGAGATATTACTGTTTGTGCATTTACAATATTCATTGATTTTTGCCATTGAAAAACATGTTTTTCATATACCAGAAATGTTTGAAGCTACTGACTGTATGAAAGGAGCTGGCATCTCACTCTCTTTGAATCTTCTTTATCATGCTAGGATTAGCAGGAAAAAGCAAAAAATTTCAGAATTGCACCTTGCAATGTGGAGATATTACTGTTTGTGCATTTACAATATTCATTGATTTTTGCCATTGAAAAACATGTTTTTCATATACCAGAAATGTTTGAAGCTACTGACTGAATGAAAGGAGCTGGCATCTCACTCTCTTTGAATCTTCTTTATCATGCTAGGATTAACAGGAAAAAGCTAAAAATTTCAGAATTGCACCGTGCAATGTGGAGATATTACTGTTTGTGCATTTACAATATTCATTGATTTTTGCCATTGAAAAACATGTTTTTCATATACCAGAAATGTTTGAAGCTACTGACTGAATGAAAGGAGCTGGCATCTCACTCTCTTTGAATCTTCTTTATCATGCTAGGATTAACAGGAAAAAGCAAAAAATTTCAGAATTGCACCTTGCAATGTGGAGATATTACTGTTTGTGCATTTACAATATTCATTGATTTTTGCCATTGAAAAACATGTTTTTCATATACCAGAAATGTTTGAAGCTACTGACTGAATGAAAGGAGCTGGCATCTCACTCTCTTTGAATCTTCTTTATCATGCTAGGATTAGCAGGAAAAAGCAAAAAATTTCAGAATTGCACCTTGCAATGTGGAGATATTACTGTTTGTGCATTTACAATATTCATTGATTTTTGCCATTGAAAAACATGTTTTTCATATACCAGAAATGTTTGAAGCTACTGACTGAATGAAAGGAGCTGGCATCTCACTCTCTTTGAATCTTCTTTATCATGCTAGGATTAACAGGAAAAAGCTAAAAATTTCAGAATTGCACCGTGCAATGTAGAGATATTACTGTTTGTGCATTTACAATATTCATTGATTTTTGCCATTGAAAAACATGTTTTTCATATACCAGAAATGTTTGAAGCTACTGACTGAATGAAAGGAGCTGGCATCTCACTCTCTTTGAATCTTCTTTATCATGCTAAGAGGAGCAGGAAAAAGCAAAAAATTTCAGAATTGCACCTTCAATGCGGAGAAATTACTGTTTGTGCATTTACAATATTCATTGATTTTTGCCATTGAAAAACGTCCAGAAATGATTGAAGCTACTGACTGAATGAAAGGAGCTGGCATCTCACTCTCTTTGAATCTTCTTTATCATGCTAAGAGGAGCAGGAAAAAGCAAAAAATTTCAGAATTGCACCTTGCAATGCGGAGAAATTACTGTTTGTGCATTTACAATATTCATTAATTTTTGCCATTGAAAAACATCATGTTATTCATATACCAGAAATGATTGAAGCTACTGACTGAATGAAAGGAGCTGGCATCTCACTCTCTTTGAATCTTCTTTATCATGCTAAGAGGAGCAGGAAAAAGCAAAAAATTTCAGAATTGCACCTTGCAATGCGGAGAAATTACTGTTTGTGCATTTACAATATTCATTGATTTTTGCCATTGAAAAACATCATGTTATTCATATACCAGAAATGTTTGAAGCTACTGACTGAATGAAAGGAGCTGGCATCTCACTCTCTTTGAATCTTTATCATGCTAGGATTAGCAGGAAAAAGCAAAAAATTTCAGAATTGCACCTTGCAATGTGGAGATATTACTGTTTGTGCATTTACAATATTCATTGATTTTTGCCATTGAAAAACATGTTTTTCATATACCAGAAATGTTTGAAGCTACTGACTGAATGAAAGGAGCTGGCATCTCACTCTCTTTGAATCTTCTTTATCATGCTAGGATTAACAGGAAAAAGCAAAAAATTTCAGAATTGCACCTTGCAATGTGGAGATATTACTGTTTGTGCATTTACAATATTCATTGATTTTTGCCATTGAAAAACATGTTTTTCATATACCAGAAATGTTTGAAGCTACTGACTGAATGAAAGGAGCTGGCATCTCACTCTCTTTGAATCTTCTTTATCATGCTAGGATTAACAGGAAAAAGCTAAAAATTTCAGAATTGCACCGTGCAATGTGGAGATATTACTGTTTGTGCATTTACAATATTCATTGATTTTTGCCATTGAAAAACATGTTTTTCATATACCAGAAATGTTTGAAGCTACTGACTGTATGAAAGGAGCTGGCATCTCACTCTCTTTGAATCTTCTTTATCATGCTAGGATTAGCAGGAAAAAGCAAAAAATTTCAGAATTGCACCTTGCAATGTGGAGATATTACTGTTTGTGCATTTACAATATTCATTGATTTTTGCCATTGAAAAACATGTTTTTCATATACCAGAAATGTTTGAAGCTACTGACTGAATGAAAGGAGCTGGCATCTCACTCTCTTTGAATCTTCTTTATCATGCTAGGATTAACAGGAAAAAGCTAAAAATTTCAGAATTGCACCGTGCAATGTGGAGATATTACTGTTTGTGCATTTACAATATTCATTGATTTTTGCCATTGAAAAACATGTTTTTCATATACCAGAAATGTTTGAAGCTACTGACTGAATGAAAGGAGCTGGCATCTCACTCTCTTTGAATCTTCTTTATCATGCTAGGATTAACAGGAAAAAGCAAAAAATTTCAGAATTGCACCTTGCAATGTGGAGATATTACTGTTTGTGCATTTACAATATTCATTGATTTTTGCCATTGAAAAACATGTTTTTCATATACCAGAAATGTTTGAAGCTACTGACTGAATGAAAGGAGCTGGCATCTCACTCTCTTTGAATCTTCTTTATCATGCTAGGATTAACAGGAAAAAGTTAAAAATTTCAGAATTGCACCGTGCAATGTGGAGATATTACTGTTTGTGCATTTACAATATTCATTGATTTTTGCCATTGAAAAACATGTTTTTCATATACCAGAAATGTTTGAAGCTACTGACTGTATGAAAGGAGCTGGCATCTCACTCTCTTTGAATCTTCTTTATCATGCTAGGATTAGCAGGAAAAAGCAAAAAATTTCAGAATTGCACCTTGCAATGTGGAGATATTACTGTTTGTGCATTTACAATATTCATTGATTTTTGCCATTGAAAAACATGTTTTTCATATACCAGAAATGTTTGAAGCTACTGACTGAATGAAAGGAGCTGGCATCTCACTCTCTTTGAATCTTCTTTATCATGCTAGGATTAACAGGAAAAAGCTAAAAATTTCAGAATTGCACCGTGCAATGTGGAGATATTACTGTTTGTGCATTTACAATATTCATTGATTTTTGCCATTGAAAAACATGTTTTTCATATACCAGAAATGTTTGAAGCTACTGACTGAATGAAAGGAGCTGGCATCTCACTCTCTTTGAATCTTCTTTATCATGCTAGGATTAACAGGAAAAAGCAAAAAATTTCAGAATTGCACCTTGCAATGTGGAGATATTACTGTTTGTGCATTTACAATATTCATTGATTTTTGCCATTGAAAAACATGTTTTTCATATACCAGAAATGTTTGAAGCTACTGACTGAATGAAAGGAGCTGGCATCTCACTCTCTTTGAATCTTCTTTATCATGCTAGGATTAGCAGGAAAAAGCAAAAAATTTCAGAATTGCACCTTGCAATGTGGAGATATTACTGTTTGTGCATTTACAATATTCATTGATTTTTGCCATTGAAAAACATGTTTTTCATATACCAGAAATGTTTGAAGCTACTGACTGAATGAAAGGAGCTGGCATCTCACTCTCTTTGAATCTTCTTTATCATGCTAAGAGGAGCAGGAAAAAGCAAAAAATTTCAGAATTGCACCTTCAATGCGGAGAAATTACTGTTTGTGCATTTACAATATTCATTGATTTTTGCCATTGAAAAACGTCCAGAAATGATTGAAGCTACTGACTGAATGAAAGGAGCTGGCATCTCACTCTCTTTGAATCTTCTTTATCATGCTAAGAGGAGCAGGAAAAAGCAAAAAATTTCAGAATTGCACCTTGCAATGCGGAGAAATTACTGTTTGTGCATTTACAATATTCATTAATTTTTGCCATTGAAAAACATCATGTTATTCATATACCAGAAATGATTGAAGCTACTGACTGAATGAAAGGAGCTGGCATCTCACTCTCTTTGAATCTTCTTTATCATGCTAAGAGGAGCAGGAAAAAGCAAAAAATTTCAGAATTGCACCTTGCAATGCGGAGAAATTACTGTTTGTGCATTTACAATATTCATTGATTTTTGCCATTGAAAAACATCATGTTATTCATATACCAGAAATGTTTGAAGCTACTGACTGAATGAAAGGAGCTGGCATCTCACTCTCTTTGAATCTTCTTTATCATACTAAGAGGAGCAGGAAAAAGCAAAAAATTTCAGAATTGCACCTTGCAATGCGGAGAAATTACTGTTTGTGCATTTACAATATTCATTGATTTTTGCCATTGAAAAACGTCCAGAAATGATTGAAGCTACTGACTGAATGAAAGGAGCTGGCATCTCACTCTCTTTGAATCTTCTTTATCATGCTAAGAGGAGCAGGAAAAAGCAAAAAATTTCAGAATTGCACCTTGCAATGCGGAATTACTGTTTGTGCATTTACAATATTCATTGATTTTTGCCATTGAAAAACGTCCAGAAATGATTGAAGCTACTGACTGAATGAAAGGAGCTGGCATCTCACTCTCTTTGAATCTTCTTTATCATGCTAAGAGGAGCAGGAAAAAGCAAAAAATTTCAGAATTGCACCTTGCAATGCGGAGAAATTACTGTTTGTGCATTTACAATATTCATTGATTTTTGCCGCCATTGAAAAACATCATGTTATTCATATACCAGAAATGTTTGAAGCTACTGACTGAATGAAAGGAGCTGGCATCTCAATCTCTTTGAATCTTCTTTATCATGCTAAGAGGAGCAGGAAAAAGCAAAAAATTTCAGAATTGCACCTTGCAATGCGAAGAAATTACTGTTTGTGCATTTACAATATTCATTGATTTTTGCCATTGAAAAACGTCCAGAAATGATTGAGGCTACTGACTGAATGAAAGGAGCTGGCATCTCACTCTCTTTGAATCTTCTTTATCATGCTAAGAGGAGCAGGAAAAAGCAAAAAATTTCAGAATTGCACCTTGCAATGCGGAGAAATTACTGTTTGTGCATTTACAATATTCATTGATTTTTGCCATTGAAAAACATCCAGAAATGATTGAAGCTACTGACTGAATGAAAGGAGCTGGCATCTCACTCTCTTTGAATCTTCTTTATCATGCTAAGAGGAGCAGGAAAAAGCAAAAAATTTCAGAATTGCACCTTGCAATGCGGAGAAATTACTGTTTGTGCATTTACAATATTCATTGATTTTTGCCATTGAAAAACGTCCAGAAATGATTGAAGCTACTGACTGAATGAAAGGAGCTGGCATCTCAGTCTCTTTGAATCTTCTTTATCATGCTAAGAGGAGCAGGAAAAAGCAAAAAATTTCAGAATTGCACCTTGCAATGCGGAGAAATTACTGTTTGTGCATCTACAATATTCATTGATTTTTGCCGTTGAAAAACGTCCAGAAATGATTGAAGCTACTGACTGAATGAAAGTAGCTGGCATCTCACTCTCTTTGAGTCTTCTTTACCATGCTAAGAGGAGCAGGAAAAAGCAAAAAATTTCAGAATTGCACCTTGCAATGCGGAGAAATTACTGTTTGTGCATTTACAATATTCATTGATTTTTGCCATTGAAAAACGTCCAGAAATGATTGAAGCTACTGACTGAATGAAAGGAGCTGGCATCTCACTCTCTTTGAATCTTCTTTATCATGCTAAGAGGAGCAGGAAAAAGCAAAAAATTTCAGAATTGCACCTTGCAATGCGGAGAAATTACTGTTTGTGCATTTACAATATTCATTGATTTTTGCCATTGAAAAACATCATGTTATTCATATACCAGAAATGATTGAAGCTACTGACTGAATGAAAGGAGCTGGCATCTCACTCTCTTTGAATCTTCTTTATTATGCTAAGAGGAGCAGGAAAAAGCAAAAAATTTCAGAATTGCACCTTGCAATGCGGAGAAATTACTGTTTGTGCATTTACAATATTCATTGATTTTTGCCATTGAAAAACGTCCAGAAATGATTGAAGCTACTGACTGAATGAAAAGAGCTGGCATCTCACTCTCTTTGAATCTTCTTTATCATGCTAAGAGGAGCAGGAAAAAGCAAAAAATTTCAGAATTGCACCTTGCAATGCGGAGAAATTACTGTTTGTGCATTTACAATATTCATTGATTTTTGCCATTGAAAAACGTCCAGAAATGATTGAAGCTACTGACTGAATGAAAGGAGCTCTCATCTCACTCTCTTTGAATCTTCTTTATCATGCTAAGAGGAGCAGGAAAAAGCAAAAAATTTCAGAATTGCACCTTGCAATGCGGAGAAATTACTGTTTGTGCATTTACAATATTCATTGATTTTTGCCATTGAAAAACATCATGTTATTCATATACCAGAAATGTTTGAAGCTACTGACTGAATGAAAGGAGCTGGCATCTCACTCTCTTTGAATCTTCTTTATCATGCTAAGAGGAGCAGGAAAAAGCAAAAAATTTCAGAATTGCACCGTGCAATGTGGAGATATTACTGTTTGTGCATTTACAATATTCATTGATTTTTGCCATTGAAAAACATGTTTTTCATATACCAGAAATGTTTGAAGCTACTGACTGAATGAAAGGAGCTGGCATCTCACTCTCTTTGAATCTTCTTTATCATGCTAGGATTAACAGGAAAAAGCAAAAAATTTCAGAATTGCACCTTGCAATGTGGAGATATTACTGTTTGTGCATTTACAATATTCATTGATTTTTGCCATTGAAAAACATGTTTTTCATATACCAGAAATGTTTGAAGCTACTGACTGAATGAAAGGAGCTGGCATCTCACTCTCTTTGAATCTTCTTTATCATGCTAGGATTAGCAGGAAAAAGCAAAAAATTTCAGAATTGAACCTTGCAATGTGGAGATATTACTGTTTGTGCATTTACAATATTCATTGATTTTTGCCATTGAAAAACATGTTTTTCATATACCAGAAATGTTTGAAGCTACTGACTGAATGAAAGGAGCTGGCATCTCACTCTCTTTGAATCTTCTTTATCATGCTAGGATTAACAGGAAAAAGCTAAAAATTTCAGAATTGCACCGTGCAATGTAGAGATATTACTGTTTGTGCATTTACAATATTCATTGATTTTTGCCATTGAAAAACATGTTTTTCATATACCAGAAATGTTTGAAGCTACTGACTGAATGAAAGGAGCTGGCATCTCACTCTCTTTGAATCTTCTTTATCATGCTAAGAGGAGCAGGAAAAAGCAAAAAATTTCAGAATTGCACCTTCAATGCGGAGAAATTACTGTTTGTGCATTTACAATATTCATTGATTTTTGCCATTGAAAAACGTCCAGAAATGATTGAAGCTACTGACTGAATGAAAGGAGCTGGCATCTCACTCTCTTTGAATCTTCTTTATCATGCTAAGAGGAGCAGGAAAAAGCAAAAAATTTCAGAATTGCACCTTGCAATGCGGAGAAATTACTGTTTGTGCATTTACAATATTCATTAATTTTTGCCATTGAAAAACATCATGTTATTCATATACCAGAAATGATTGAAGCTACTGACTGAATGAAAGGAGCTGGCATCTCACTCTCTTTGAATCTTCTTTATCATGCTAAGAGGAGCAGGAAAAAGCAAAAAATTTCAGAATTGCACCTTGCAATGCGGAGAAATTACTGTTTGTGCATTTACAATATTCATTGATTTTTGCCATTGAAAAACATCATGTTATTCATATACCAGAAATGTTTGAAGCTACTGACTGAATGAAAGGAGCTGGCATCTCACTCTCTTTGAATCTTCTTTATCATACTAAGAGGAGCAGGAAAAAGCAAAAAATTTCAGAATTGCACCTTGCAATGCGGAGAAATTACTGTTTGTGCATTTACAATATTCATTGATTTTTGCCATTGAAAAACGTCCAGAAATGATTGAAGCTACTGACTGAATGAAAGGAGCTGGCATCTCACTCTCTTTGAATCTTCTTTATCATGCTAAGAGGAGCAGGAAAAAGCAAAAAATTTCAGAATTGCACCTTGCAATGCGGAATTACTGTTTGTGCATTTACAATATTCATTGATTTTTGCCATTGAAAAACGTCCAGAAATGATTGAAGCTACTGACTGAATGAAAGGAGCTGGCATCTCACTCTCTTTGAATCTTCTTTATCATGCTAAGAGGAGCAGGAAAAAGCAAAAAATTTCAGAATTGCACCTTGCAATGCGGAGAAATTACTGTTTGTGCATTTACAATATTCATTGATTTTTGCCGCCATTGAAAAACATCATGTTATTCATATACCAGAAATGTTTGAAGCTACTGACTGAATGAAAGGAGCTGGCATCTCACTCTCTTTGAATCTTCTTTATCATGCTAAGAGGAGCAGGAAAAAGCAAAAAATTTCAGAATTGCACCTTGCAATGCGAAGAAATTACTGTTTGTGCATTTACAATATTCATTGATTTTTGCCATTGAAAAACATCATGTTATTCATATACCAGAAATGTTTGATGCTACTGACTGAATGAAAGGAGCTGGCATCTCACTCTCTTTGAATCTTCTTTATCATGCTAAGAGGAGCAGGAAAAAGCAAAAAATTTCAGAATTGCACCTTGCAATGCGGAGAAATTACTGTTTGTGCATTTACAATATTCATTGATTTTTGCCATTGAAAAACGTCCAGAAATGATTGAGGCTACTGACTGAATGAAAGGAGCTGGCCTCTCACTCTCTTTGAATCTTCTTTATCATGCTAAGAGGAGCAGGAAAAAGCAAAAAATTTCAGAATTGCACCTTGCAATGCGGAGAAATTACTGTTTGTGCATTTACAATATTCATTGATTTTTGCCATTGAAAAACATCCAGAAATGATTGAAGCTACTGACTGAATGAAAGGAGCTGGCATCTCACTCTCTTTGAATCTTCTTTATCATGCTAAGAGGAGCAGGAAAAAGCAAAAAATTTCAGAATTGCACCTTGCAATGCGGAGAAATTACTGTTTGTGCATTTACAATATTCATTGATTTTTGCCATTGAAAAACGTCCAGAAATGATTGAAGCTACTGACTGAATGAAAGGAGCTGGCATCTCAGTCTCTTTGAATCTTCTTTATCATGCTAAGAGGAGCAGGAAAAAGCAAAAAATTTCAGAATTGCACCTTGCAATGCGGAGAAATTACTGTTTGTGCATCTACAATATTCATTGATTTTTGCCGTTGAAAAACGTCCAGAAATGATTGAAGCTACTGACTGAATGAAAGGAGCTGGCATCTCACTCTCTTTGAGTCTTCTTTACCATGCTAAGAGGAGCAGGAAAAAGCAAAAAATTTCAGAATTGCACCTTGCAATGCGGAGAAATTACTGTTTGTGCATTTACAATATTCATTGATTTTTGCCATTGAAAAACGTCCAGAAATGATTGAAGCTACTGACTGAATGAAAGGAGCTGGCATCTCACTCTCTTTGAATCTTCTTTATCATGCTAAGAGGAGCAGGAAAAAGCAAAAAATTTCAGAATTGCACCTTGCAATGCGGAGAAATTACTGTTTGTGCATTTACAATATTCATTGATTTTTGCCATTGAAAAACATCATGTTATTCATATACCATAAATGATTGAAGCTACTGACTGAATGAAAGGAGCTGGCATCTCACTCTCTTTGAATCTTCTTTATTATGCTAAGAGGAGCAGGAAAAAGCAAAAAATTTCAGAATTGCACCTTGCAATGCGGAGAAATTACTGTTTGTGCATTTACAATATTCATTGATTTTTGCCATTGAAAAACGTCCAGAAATGATTGAAGCTACTGACTGAATGAAAGGAGCTGGCATCTCACTCTCTTTGAATCTTCTTTATCATGCTAAGAGGAGCAGGAAAAAGCAAAAAATTTCAGAATTGCACCTTGCAATGCGGAGAAATTACTGTTTGTGCATTTACAATATTCATTGATTTTTGCCATTGAAAAACGTCCAGAAATGATTGAAGCTACTGACTGAATGAAAGGAGCTCTCATCTCACTCTCTTTGAATCTTCTTTATCATGCTAAGAGGAGCAGGAAAAAGCAAAAAATTTCAGAATTGCACCTTGCAATGCGGAGAAATTACTGTTTGTGCATTTACAATATTCATTGATTTTTGCCATTGAAAAACATCATGTTATTCATATACCAGAAATGTTTGAAGCTACTGACTGAATGAAAGGAGCTGGCATCTCACTCTCTTTGAATCTTCTTTATCATGCTAAGAGGAGCAGGAAAAAGCAAAAAATTTCAGAATTGCACCTTCAATGCGGAGAAATTACTGTTTGTGCATTTACAATATTCATTGATTTTTGCCATTGAAAAACGTCCAGAAATGATTGAAGCTACTGACTGAATGAAAGGAGCTGGCATCTCACTCTCTTTGAATCTTCTTTATCATGCTAAGAGGAGCAGGAAAAAGCAAAAAATTTCAGAATTGCACCTTGCAATGCGGAGAAATTACTGTTTGTGCATTTACAATATTCATTAATTTTTGCCATTGAAAAACATCATGTTATTCATATACCAGAAATGATTGAAGCTACTGACTGAATGAAAGGAGCTGGCATCTCACTCTCTTTGAATCTTCTTTATCATGCTAAGAGGAGCAGGAAAAAGCAAAAAATTTCAGAATTGCACCTTGCAATGCGGAGAAATTACTGTTTGTGCATTTACAATATTCATTGATTTTTGCCATTGAAAAACATCATGTTATTCATATACCAGAAATGTTTGAAGCTACTGACTGAATGAAAGGAGCTGGCATCTCACTCTCTTTGAATCTTCTTTATCATGCTAAGAGGAGCAGGAAAAAGCAAAAAATTTCAGAATTGCACCTTGCAATGCGGAGAAATTACTGTTTGTGCATTTACAATATTCATTGATTTTTGCCATTGAAAAACGTCCAGAAATGATTGAAGCTACTGACTGAATGAAAGGAGCTCTCATCTCACTCTCTTTGAATCTTCTTTATCATGCTAAGAGGAGCAGGAAAAAGCAAAAAATTTCAGAATTGCACCTTGCAATGCGGAGAAATTACTGTTTGTGCATTTACAATATTCATTGATTTTTGCCATTGAAAAACATCATGTTATTCATATACCAGAAATGTTTGAAGCTACTGACTGAATGAAAGGAGCTGGCATCTCACTCTCTTTGAATCTTCTTTATCATGCTAAGAGGAGCAGGAAAAAGCAAAAAATTTCAGAATTGCACCTTCAATGCGGAGAAATTACTGTTTGTGCATTTACAATATTCATTGATTTTTGCCATTGAAAAACGTCCAGAAATGATTGAAGCTACTGACTGAATGAAAGGAGCTGGCATCTCACTCTCTTTGAATCTTCTTTATCATGCTAAGAGGAGCAGGAAAAAGCAAAAAATTTCAGAATTGCACCTTGCAATGCGGAGAAATTACTGTTTGTGCATTTACAATATTCATTAATTTTTGCCATTGAAAAACATCATGTTATTCATATACCAGAAATGATTGAAGCTACTGACTGAATGAAAGGAGCTGGCATCTCACTCTCTTTGAATCTTCTTTATCATGCTAAGAGGAGCAGGAAAAAGCAAAAAATTTCAGAATTGCACCTTGCAATGCGGAGAAATTACTGTTTGTGCATTTACAATATTCATTGATTTTTGCCATTGAAAAACATCATGTTATTCATATACCAGAAATGTTTGAAGCTACTGACTGAATGAAAGGAGCTGGCATCTCACTATCTTTGAATCTTCTTTATCATACTAAGAGGAGCAGGAAAAAGCAAAAAATTTCAGAATTGCACCTTGCAATGCGGAGAAATTACTGTTTGTGCATTTACAATATTCATTGATTTTTGCCATTGAAAAACGTCCAGAAATGATTGAAGCTACTGACTGAATGAAAGGAGCTGGCATCTCACTCTCTTTGAATCTTCTTTATCATGCTAAGAGGAGCAGGAAAAAGCAAAAAATTTCAGAATTGCACCTTGCAATGCGGAGAAATTACTGTTTGTGCATTTACAATATTCATTGATTTTTGCCATTGAAAAACATCATGTTATTCATATACCAGAAATGTTTGAAGCTACTGACTGAATGAAAGGAGCTGGCATCTCACTCTCTTTGAATCTTCTTTATCATGCTAAGAGGAGCAGGAAAAAGCAAAAAATTTCAGAATTGCACCTTCAATGCGGAGAAATTACTGTTTGTGCATTTACAATATTCATTGATTTTTGCCATTGAAAAACGTCCAGAAATGATTGAAGCTACTGACTGAATGAAAGGAGCTGGCATCTCACTCTCTTTGAATCTTCTTTATCATGCTAAGAGGAGCAGGAAAAAGCAAAAAATTTCAGAATTGCACCTTGCAATGCGGAGAAATTACTGTTTGTGCATTTACAATATTCATTAATTTTTGCCATTGAAAAACATCATGTTATTCATATACCAGAAATGATTGAAGCTACTGACTGAATGAAAGGAGCTGGCATCTCACTCTCTTTGAATCTTCTTTATCATGCTAAGAGGAGCAGGAAAAAGCAAAAAATTTCAGAATTGCACCTTGCAATGCGGAGAAATTACTGTTTGTGCATTTACAATATTCATTGATTTTTGCCATTGAAAAACATCATGTTATTCATATACCAGAAATGTTTGAAGCTACTGACTGAATGAAAGGAGCTGGCATCTCACTCTCTTTGAATCTTCTTTATCATGCTAAGAGGAGCAGGAAAAAGCAAAAAATTTCAGAATTGCACCTTGCAATGCGGAGAAATTACTGTTTGTGCATTTACAATATTCATTGATTTTTGCCATTGAAAAACGTCCAGAAATGATTGAAGCTACTGACTGAATGAAAGGAGCTCTCATCTCACTCTCTTTGAATCTTCTTTATCATGCTAAGAGGAGCAGGAAAAAGCAAAAAATTTCAGAATTGCACCTTGCAATGCGGAGAAATTACTGTTTGTGCATTTACAATATTCATTGATTTTTGCCATTGAAAAACATCATGTTATTCATATACCAGAAATGTTTGAAGCTACTGACTGAATGAAAGGAGCTGGCATCTCACTCTCTTTGAATCTTCTTTATCATGCTAAGAGGAGCAGGAAAAAGCAAAAAATTTCAGAATTGCACCTTCAATGCGGAGAAATTACTGTTTGTGCATTTACAATATTCATTGATTTTTGCCATTGAAAAACGTCCAGAAATGATTGAAGCTACTGACTGAATGAAAGGAGCTGGCATCTCACTCTCTTTGAATCTTCTTTATCATGCTAAGAGGAGCAGGAAAAAGCAAAAAATTTCAGAATTGCACCTTGCAATGCGGAGAAATTACTGTTTGTGCATTTACAATATTCATTAATTTTTGCCATTGAAAAACATCATGTTATTCATATACCAGAAATGATTGAAGCTACTGACTGAATGAAAGGAGCTGGCATCTCACTCTCTTTGAATCTTCTTTATCATGCTAAGAGGAGCAGGAAAAAGCAAAAAATTTCAGAATTGCACCTTGCAATGCGGAGAAATTACTGTTTGTGCATTTACAATATTCATTGATTTTTGCCATTGAAAAACGTCCAGAAATGATTGAAGCTACTGACTGAATGAAAGGAGCTGGCATCTCACTCTCTTTGAATCTTCTTTATCATGCTAAGAGGAGCAGGAAAAAGCAAAAAATTTCAGAATTGCACCTTGCAATGCGGAGAAATTACTGTTTGTGCATTTACAATATTCATTAATTTTTGCCATTGAAAAACATCATGTTATTCATATACCAGAAATGATTGAAGCTACTGACTGAATGAAAGGAGCTGGCATCTCACTCTCTTTGAATCTTCTTTATCATGCTAAGAGGAGCAGGAAAAAGCAAAAAATTTCAGAATTGCACCTTGCAATGCGGAGAAATTACTGTTTGTGCATTTACAATATTCATTGATTTTTGCCATTGAAAAACATCATGTTATTCATATACCAGAAATGTTTGAAGCTACTGACTGAATGAAAGGAGCTGGCATCTCACTCTCTTTGAATCTTCTTTATCATGCTAAGAGGAGCAGGAAAAAGCAAAAAATTTCAGAATTGCACCTTGCAATGCGGAGAAATTACTGTTTGTGCATTTACAATATTCATTGATTTTTGCCATTGAAAAACGTCCAGAAATGATTGAAGCTACTGACTGAATGAAAGGAGCTCTCATCTCACTCTCTTTGAATCTTCTTTATCATGCTAAGAGGAGCAGGAAAAAGCAAAAAATTTCAGAATTGCACCTTGCAATGCGGAGAAATTACTGTTTGTGCATTTACAATATTCATTGATTTTTGCCATTGAAAAACATCATGTTATTCATATACCAGAAATGTTTGAAGCTACTGACTGAATGAAAGGAGCTGGCATCTCACTCTCTTTGAATCTTCTTTATCATGCTAAGAGGAGCAGGAAAAAGCAAAAAATTTCAGAATTGCACCTTCAATGCGGAGAAATTACTGTTTGTGCATTTACAATATTCATTGATTTTTGCCATTGAAAAACGTCCAGAAATGATTGAAGCTACTGACTGAATGAAAGGAGCTGGCATCTCACTCTCTTTGAATCTTCTTTATCATGCTAAGAGGAGCAGGAAAAAGCAAAAAATTTCAGAATTGCACCTTGCAATGCGGAGAAATTACTGTTTGTGCATTTACAATATTCATTAATTTTTGCCATTGAAAAACATCATGTTATTCATATACCAGAAATGATTGAAGCTACTGACTGAATGAAAGGAGCTGGCATCTCACTCTCTTTGAATCTTCTTTATCATGCTAAGAGGAGCAGGAAAAAGCAAAAAATTTCAGAATTGCACCTTGCAATGCGGAGAAATTACTGTTTGTGCATTTACAATATTCATTGATTTTTGCCATTGAAAAACATCATGTTATTCATATACCAGAAATGTTTGAAGCTACTGACTGAATGAAAGGAGCTGGCATCTCACTATCTTTGAATCTTCTTTATCATACTAAGAGGAGCAGGAAAAAGCAAAAAATTTCAGAATTGCACCTTGCAATGCGGAGAAATTACTGTTTGTGCATTTACAATATTCATTGATTTTTGCCATTGAAAAACGTCCAGAAATGATTGAAGCTACTGACTGAATGAAAGGAGCTGGCATCTCACTCTCTTTGAATCTTCTTTATCATGCTAAGAGGAGCAGGAAAAAGCAAAAAATTTCAGAATTGCACCTTGCAATGCGGAGAAATTACTGTTTGTGCATTTACAATATTCATTGATTTTTGCCATTGAAAAACATCATGTTATTCATATACCAGAAATGTTTGAAGCTACTGACTGAATGAAAGGAGCTGGCATCTCACTCTCTTTGAATCTTCTTTATCATGCTAAGAGGAGCAGGAAAAAGCAAAAAATTTCAGAATTGCACCTTCAATGCGGAGAAATTACTGTTTGTGCATTTACAATATTCATTGATTTTTGCCATTGAAAAACGTCCAGAAATGATTGAAGCTACTGACTGAATGAAAGGAGCTGGCATCTCACTCTCTTTGAATCTTCTTTATCATGCTAAGAGGAGCAGGAAAAAGCAAAAAATTTCAGAATTGCACCTTGCAATGCGGAGAAATTACTGTTTGTGCATTTACAATATTCATTAATTTTTGCCATTGAAAAACATCATGTTATTCATATACCAGAAATGATTGAAGCTACTGACTGAATGAAAGGAGCTGGCATCTCACTCTCTTTGAATCTTCTTTATCATGCTAAGAGGAGCAGGAAAAAGCAAAAAATTTCAGAATTGCACCTTGCAATGCGGAGAAATTACTGTTTGTGCATTTACAATATTCATTGATTTTTGCCATTGAAAAACATCATGTTATTCATATACCAGAAATGTTTGAAGCTACTGACTGAATGAAAGGAGCTGGCATCTCACTCTCTTTGAATCTTCTTTATCATGCTAAGAGGAGCAGGAAAAAGCAAAAAATTTCAGAATTGCACCTTGCAATGCGGAGAAATTACTGTTTGTGCATTTACAATATTCATTGATTTTTGCCATTGAAAAACGTCCAGAAATGATTGAAGCTACTGACTGAATGAAAGGAGCTCTCATCTCACTCTCTTTGAATCTTCTTTATCATGCTAAGAGGAGCAGGAAAAAGCAAAAAATTTCAGAATTGCACCTTGCAATGCGGAGAAATTACTGTTTGTGCATTTACAATATTCATTGATTTTTGCCATTGAAAAACATCATGTTATTCATATACCAGAAATGTTTGAAGCTACTGACTGAATGAAAGGAGCTGGCATCTCACTCTCTTTGAATCTTCTTTATCATGCTAAGAGGAGCAGGAAAAAGCAAAAAATTTCAGAATTGCACCTTCAATGCGGAGAAATTACTGTTTGTGCATTTACAATATTCATTGATTTTTGCCATTGAAAAACGTCCAGAAATGATTGAAGCTACTGACTGAATGAAAGGAGCTGGCATCTCACTCTCTTTGAATCTTCTTTATCATGCTAAGAGGAGCAGGAAAAAGCAAAAAATTTCAGAATTGCACCTTGCAATGCGGAGAAATTACTGTTTGTGCATTTACAATATTCATTAATTTTTGCCATTGAAAAACATCATGTTATTCATATACCAGAAATGATTGAAGCTACTGACTGAATGAAAGGAGCTGGCATCTCACTCTCTTTGAATCTTCTTTATCATGCTAAGAGGAGCAGGAAAAAGCAAAAAATTTCAGAATTGCACCTTGCAATGCGGAGAAATTACTGTTTGTGCATTTACAATATTCATTGATTTTTGCCATTGAAAAACGTCCAGAAATGATTGAAGCTACTGACTGAATGAAAGGAGCTGGCATCTCACTCTCTTTGAATCTTCTTTATCATGCTAAGAGGAGCAGGAAAAAGCAAAAAATTTCAGAATTGCACCTTGCAATGCGGAGAAATTACTGTTTGTGCATTTACAATATTCATTAATTTTTGCCATTGAAAAACATCATGTTATTCATATACCAGAAATGATTGAAGCTACTGACTGAATGAAAGGAGCTGGCATCTCACTCTCTTTGAATCTTCTTTATCATGCTAAGAGGAGCAGGAAAAAGCAAAAAATTTCAGAATTGCACCTTGCAATGCGGAGAAATTACTGTTTGTGCATTTACAATATTCATTGATTTTTGCCATTGAAAAACATCATGTTATTCATATACCAGAAATGTTTGAAGCTACTGACTGAATGAAAGGAGCTGGCATCTCACTCTCTTTGAATCTTCTTTATCATGCTAAGAGGAGCAGGAAAAAGCAAAAAATTTCAGAATTGCACCTTGCAATGCGGAGAAATTACTGTTTGTGCATTTACAATATTCATTGATTTTTGCCATTGAAAAACGTCCAGAAATGATTGAAGCTACTGACTGAATGAAAGGAGCTCTCATCTCACTCTCTTTGAATCTTCTTTATCATGCTAAGAGGAGCAGGAAAAAGCAAAAAATTTCAGAATTGCACCTTGCAATGCGGAGAAATTACTGTTTGTGCATTTACAATATTCATTGATTTTTGCCATTGAAAAACATCATGTTATTCATATACCAGAAATGTTTGAAGCTACTGACTGAATGAAAGGAGCTGGCATCTCACTCTCTTTGAATCTTCTTTATCATGCTAAGAGGAGCAGGAAAAAGCAAAAAATTTCAGAATTGCACCTTCAATGCGGAGAAATTACTGTTTGTGCATTTACAATATTCATTGATTTTTGCCATTGAAAAACGTCCAGAAATGATTGAAGCTACTGACTGAATGAAAGGAGCTGGCATCTCACTCTCTTTGAATCTTCTTTATCATGCTAAGAGGAGCAGGAAAAAGCAAAAAATTTCAGAATTGCACCTTGCAATGCGGAGAAATTACTGTTTGTGCATTTACAATATTCATTAATTTTTGCCATTGAAAAACATCATGTTATTCATATACCAGAAATGATTGAAGCTACTGACTGAATGAAAGGAGCTGGCATCTCACTCTCTTTGAATCTTCTTTATCATGCTAAGAGGAGCAGGAAAAAGCAAAAAATTTCAGAATTGCACCTTGCAATGCGGAGAAATTACTGTTTGTGCATTTACAATATTCATTGATTTTTGCCATTGAAAAACATCATGTTATTCATATACCAGAAATGTTTGAAGCTACTGACTGAATGAAAGGAGCTGGCATCTCACTATCTTTGAATCTTCTTTATCATACTAAGAGGAGCAGGAAAAAGCAAAAAATTTCAGAATTGCACCTTGCAATGCGGAGAAATTACTGTTTGTGCATTTACAATATTCATTGATTTTTGCCATTGAAAAACGTCCAGAAATGATTGAAGCTACTGACTGAATGAAAGGAGCTGGCATCTCACTCTCTTTGAATCTTCTTTATCATGCTAAGAGGAGCAGGAAAAAGCAAAAAATTTCAGAATTGCACCTTGCAATGCGGAGAAATTACTGTTTGTGCATTTACAATATTCATTGATTTTTGCCATTGAAAAACATCATGTTATTCATATACCAGAAATGTTTGAAGCTACTGACTGAATGAAAGGAGCTGGCATCTCACTCTCTTTGAATCTTCTTTATCATGCTAAGAGGAGCAGGAAAAAGCAAAAAATTTCAGAATTGCACCTTCAATGCGGAGAAATTACTGTTTGTGCATTTACAATATTCATTGATTTTTGCCATTGAAAAACGTCCAGAAATGATTGAAGCTACTGACTGAATGAAAGGAGCTGGCATCTCACTCTCTTTGAATCTTCTTTATCATGCTAAGAGGAGCAGGAAAAAGCAAAAAATTTCAGAATTGCACCTTGCAATGCGGAGAAATTACTGTTTGTGCATTTACAATATTCATTAATTTTTGCCATTGAAAAACATCATGTTATTCATATACCAGAAATGATTGAAGCTACTGACTGAATGAAAGGAGCTGGCATCTCACTCTCTTTGAATCTTCTTTATCATGCTAAGAGGAGCAGGAAAAAGCAAAAAATTTCAGAATTGCACCTTGCAATGCGGAGAAATTACTGTTTGTGCATTTACAATATTCATTGATTTTTGCCATTGAAAAACATCATGTTATTCATATACCAGAAATGTTTGAAGCTACTGACTGAATGAAAGGAGCTGGCATCTCACTCTCTTTGAATCTTCTTTATCATGCTAAGAGGAGCAGGAAAAAGCAAAAAATTTCAGAATTGCACCTTGCAATGCGGAGAAATTACTGTTTGTGCATTTACAATATTCATTGATTTTTGCCATTGAAAAACGTCCAGAAATGATTGAAGCTACTGACTGAATGAAAGGAGCTCTCATCTCACTCTCTTTGAATCTTCTTTATCATGCTAAGAGGAGCAGGAAAAAGCAAAAAATTTCAGAATTGCACCTTGCAATGCGGAGAAATTACTGTTTGTGCATTTACAATATTCATTGATTTTTGCCATTGAAAAACATCATGTTATTCATATACCAGAAATGTTTGAAGCTACTGACTGAATGAAAGGAGCTGGCATCTCACTCTCTTTGAATCTTCTTTATCATGCTAAGAGGAGCAGGAAAAAGCAAAAAATTTCAGAATTGCACCTTCAATGCGGAGAAATTACTGTTTGTGCATTTACAATATTCATTGATTTTTGCCATTGAAAAACGTCCAGAAATGATTGAAGCTACTGACTGAATGAAAGGAGCTGGCATCTCACTCTCTTTGAATCTTCTTTATCATGCTAAGAGGAGCAGGAAAAAGCAAAAAATTTCAGAATTGCACCTTGCAATGCGGAGAAATTACTGTTTGTGCATTTACAATATTCATTAATTTTTGCCATTGAAAAACATCATGTTATTCATATACCAGAAATGATTGAAGCTACTGACTGAATGAAAGGAGCTGGCATCTCACTCTCTTTGAATCTTCTTTATCATGCTAAGAGGAGCAGGAAAAAGCAAAAAATTTCAGAATTGCACCTTGCAATGCGGAGAAATTACTGTTTGTGCATTTACAATATTCATTGATTTTTGCCATTGAAAAACATCATGTTATTCATATACCAGAAATGTTTGAAGCTACTGACTGAATGAAAGGAGCTGGCATCTCACTATCTTTGAATCTTCTTTATCATACTAAGAGGAGCAGGAAAAAGCAAAAAATTTCAGAATTGCACCTTGCAATGCGGAGAAATTACTGTTTGTGCATTTACAATATTCATTGATTTTTGCCATTGAAAAACGTCCAGAAATGATTGAAGCTACTGACTGAATGAAAGGAGCTCTCATCTCACTCTCTTTGAATCTTCTTTATCATGCTAAGAGGAGCAGGAAAAAGCAAAAAATTTCAGAATTGCACCTTGCAATGCGGAGAAATTACTGTTTGTGCATTTACAATATTCATTGATTTTTGCCATTGAAAAACATCATGTTATTCATATACCAGAAATGTTTGAAGCTACTGACTGAATGAAAGGAGCTGGCATCTCACTCTCTTTGAATCTTCTTTATCATGCTAAGAGGAGCAGGAAAAAGCAAAAAATTTCAGAATTGCACCGTGCAATGTGGAGATATTACTGTTTGTGCATTTACAATATTCATTGATTTTTGCCATTGAAAAACATGTTTTTCATATACCAGAAATGTTTGAAGCTACTGACTGAATGAAAGGAGCTGGCATCTCACTCTCTTTGAATCTTCTTTATCATGCTAGGATTAACAGGAAAAAGCTAAAAATTTCAGAATTGCACCGTGCAATGTAGAGATATTACTGTTTGTGCATTTACAATATTCATTGATTTTTGCCATTGAAAAACATGTTTTTCATATACCAGAAATGTTTGAAGCTACTGACTGAATGAAAGGAGCTGGCATCTCACTCTCTTTGAATCTTCTTTATCATGCTAAGAGGAGCAGGAAAAAGCAAAAAATTTCAGAATTGCACCTTCAATGCGGAGAAATTACTGTTTGTGCATTTACAATATTCATTGATTTTTGCCATTGAAAAACGTCCAGAAATGATTGAAGCTACTGACTGAATGAAAGGAGCTGGCATCTCACTCTCTTTGAATCTTCTTTATCATGCTAAGAGGAGCAGGAAAAAGCAAAAAATTTCAGAATTGCACCTTGCAATGCGGAGAAATTACTGTTTGTGCATTTACAATATTCATTAATTTTTGCCATTGAAAAACATCATGTTATTCATATACCAGAAATGATTGAAGCTACTGACTGAATGAAAGGAGCTGGCATCTCACTCTCTTTGAATCTTCTTTATCATGCTAAGAGGAGCAGGAAAAAGCAAAAAATTTCAGAATTGCACCTTGCAATGCGGAGAAATTACTGTTTGTGCATTTACAATATTCATTGATTTTTGCCATTGAAAAACATCATGTTATTCATATACCAGAAATGTTTGAAGCTACTGACTGAATGAAAGGAGCTGGCATCTCACTCTCTTTGAATCTTCTTTATCATACTAAGAGGAGCAGGAAAAAGCAAAAAATTTCAGAATTGCACCTTGCAATGCGGAGAAATTACTGTTTGTGCATTTACAATATTCATTGATTTTTGCCATTGAAAAACGTCCAGAAATGATTGAAGCTACTGACTGAATGAAAGGAGCTGGCATCTCACTCTCTTTGAATCTTCTTTATCATGCTAAGAGGAGCAGGAAAAAGCAAAAAATTTCAGAATTGCACCTTGCAATGCGGAGAAATTACTGTTTGTGCATTTACAATATTCATTGATTTTTGCCATTGAAAAACATCCAGAAATGATTGAAGCTACTGACTGAATGAAAGGAGCTGGCATCTCACTCTCTTTGAATCTTCTTTATCATGCTAAGAGGAGCAGGAAAAAGCAAAAAATTTCAGAATTGCACCTTGCAATGCGGAGAAATTACTGTTTGTGCATTTACAATATTCATTGATTTTTGCCATTGAAAAACGTCCAGAAATGATTGAAGCTACTGACTGAATGAAAGGAGCTGGCATCTCAGTCTCTTTGAATCTTCTTTATCATGCTAAGAGGAGCAGGAAAAAGCAAAAAATTTCAGAATTGCACCTTGCAATGCGGAGAAATTACTGTTTGTGCATCTACAATATTCATTGATTTTTGCCGTTGAAAAACGTCCAGAAATGATTGAAGCTACTGACTGAATGAAAGGAGCTGGCATCTCACTCTCTTTGAGTCTTCTTTACCATGCTAAGAGGAGCAGGAAAAAGCAAAAAATTTCAGAATTGCACCTTGCAATGCGGAGAAATTACTGTTTGTGCATTTACAATATTCATTGATTTTTGCCATTGAAAAACGTCCAGAAATGATTGAAGCTACTGACTGAATGAAAGGAGCTGGCATCTCACTCTCTTTGAATCTTCTTTATCATGCTAAGAGGAGCAGGAAAAAGCAAAAAATTTCAGAATTGCACCTTGCAATGCGGAGAAATTACTGTTTGTGCATTTACAATATTCATTGATTTTTGCCATTGAAAAACATCATGTTATTCATATACCAGAAATGATTGAAGCTACTGACTGAATGAAAGGAGCTGGCATCTCACTCTCTTTGAATCTTCTTTATTATGCTAAGAGGAGCAGGAAAAAGCAAAAAATTTCAGAATTGCACCTTGCAATGCGGAGAAATTACTGTTTGTGCATTTACAATATTCATTGATTTTTGCCATTGAAAAACGTCCAGAAATGATTGAAGCTACTGACTGAATGAAAGGAGCTGGCATCTCACTCTCTTTGAATCTTCTTTATCATGCTAAGAGGAGCAGGAAAAAGCAAAAAATTTCAGAATTGCACCTTGCAATGCGGAGAAATTACTGTTTGTGCATTTACAATATTCATTGATTTTTGCCATTGAAAAACGTCCAGAAATGATTGAAGCTACTGACTGAATGAAAGGAGCTCTCATCTCACTCTCTTTGAATCTTCTTTATCATGCTAAGAGGAGCAGGAAAAAGCAAAAAATTTCAGAATTGCACCTTGCAATGCGGAGAAATTACTGTTTGTGCATTTACAATATTCATTGATTTTTGCCATTGAAAAACATCATGTTATTCATATACCAGAAATGTTTGAAGCTACTGACTGAATGAAAGGAGCTGGCATCTCACTCTCTTTGAATCTTCTTTATCATGCTAAGAGGAGCAGGAAAAAGCAAAAAATTTCAGAATTGCACCTTCAATGCGGAGAAATTACTGTTTGTGCATTTACAATATTCATTGATTTTTGCCATTGAAAAACGTCCAGAAATGATTGAAGCTACTGACTGAATGAAAGGAGCTGGCATCTCACTCTCTTTGAATCTTCTTTATCATGCTAAGAGGAGCAGGAAAAAGCAAAAAATTTCAGAATTGCACCTTGCAATGCGGAGAAATTACTGTTTGTGCATTTACAATATTCATTAATTTTTGCCATTGAAAAACATCATGTTATTCATATACCAGAAATGATTGAAGCTACTGACTGAATGAAAGGAGCTGGCATCTCACTCTCTTTGAATCTTCTTTATCATGCTAAGAGGAGCAGGAAAAAGCAAAAAATTTCAGAATTGCACCTTGCAATGCGGAGAAATTACTGTTTGTGCATTTACAATATTCATTGATTTTTGCCATTGAAAAACATCATGTTATTCATATACCAGAAATGTTTGAAGCTACTGACTGAATGAAAGGAGCTGGCATCTCACTCTCTTTGAATCTTCTTTATCATACTAAGAGGAGCAGGAAAAAGCAAAAAATTTCAGAATTGCACCTTGCAATGCGAAGAAATTACTGTTTGTGCATTTACAATATTCATTGATTTTTGCCATTGAAAAACGTCCAGAAATGATTGAAGCTACTGACTGAATGAAAGGAGCTGGCATCTCACTCTCTTTGAATCTTCTTTATCATGCTAAGAGGAGCAGGAAAAAGCAAAAAATTTCAGAATTGCACCTTGCAATGCGGAGAAATTACTGTTTGTGCATTTACAATATTCATTGATTTTTGCCATTGAAAAACATCCAGAAATGATTGAAGCTACTGACTGAATGAAAGGAGCTGGCATCTCACTCTCTTTGAATCTTCTTTATCATGCTAAGAGGAGCAGGAAAAAGCAAAAAATTTCAGAATTGCACCTTGCAATGCGGAGAAATTACTGTTTGTGCATTTACAATATTCATTGATTTTTGCCATTGAAAAACGTCCAGAAATGATTGAAGCTACTGACTGAATGAAAGGAGCTGGCATCTCAGTCTCTTTGAATCTTCTTTATCATGCTAAGAGGAGCAGGAAAAAGCAAAAAATTTCAGAATTGCACCTTGCAATGCGGAGAAATTACTGTTTGTGCATCTACAATATTCATTGATTTTTGCCGTTGAAAAACGTCCAGAAATGATTGAAGCTACTGACTGAATGAAAGGAGCTGGCATCTCACTCTCTTTGAGTCTTCTTTACCATGCTAAGAGGAGCAGGAAAAAGCAAAAAATTTCAGAATTGCACCTTGCAATGCGGAGAAATTACTGTTTGTGCATTTACAATATTCATTGATTTTTGCCATTGAAAAACGTCCAGAAATGATTGAAGCTACTGACTGAATGAAAGGAGCTGGCATCTCACTCTCTTTGAATCTTCTTTATCATGCTAAGAGGAGCAGGAAAAAGCAAAAAATTTCAGAATTGCACCTTGCAATGCGGAGAAATTACTGTTTGTGCATTTACAATATTCATTGATTTTTGCCATTGAAAAACATCATGTTATTCATATACCAGAAATGATTGAAGCTACTGACTGAATGAAAGGAGCTGGCATCTCACTCTCTTTGAATCTTCTTTATTATGCTAAGAGGAGCAGGA
>NW_027369750.1:0-40544 GCF_046119375.1 Phyllobates terribilis | reverse complement strand
CTACAAGCTCAAAAAGATAGAAATCCATATATTTTTAAATATTTACTACATCATAATTTCAATTTTTAACAAAGAAAAATACGCCTTATCCAAAAGGCGACCGCCTTTCGCCTGGTCGCCTAGGCGAGAGAGCCGCTCGCCTTTTGAATAACGCCCGCCTTGACCTAGGAAAGGCGTTTTGGTCATCGCCTGGTCGCCTAGGCGAGAGGCGAGCGCCTAGGCGTCGCCTTTTTACTCACTGGGTCATGGTAGTCTTCATCTTCTGAGAAAGCTTAAGAAGAAGGAGATAATGCAAGGACTTCCTGAGGTCAAACCAGATAGCATGACTCATTGTGATGATTGTGCTAAAGGCAAAGCCCCAAGACAACCTTTCTAACAGAAAAAGATAGTATCTGCAAAGCATCCTTTGGAGTTACTCCATATGGACCTTTGTAGACCTCTACATGTTCAAAGCACATGTGGTAAAAGGTATATCTATGCCTTAGTGGATGACTACTCTCGATTTTCCTGGACTCTCTTTTTAATGACTAAGGACGAAGCTTTCTCTGAATTTTCATCCTTAGTCTCCCTCTTTGTTTTATTCGATCAGATCATGGACTAGAATTTGAGAATAGCGAGTTTCTAACCTTTTATAGGGACAAGGGGATAAGACATAATTTTTCAGCCCCATCGACGCCCCAGCAAAATGGTGTAGTAGAGAGGACGAATAGAACACTTGAAGACATGGAAAGGAAATGCTCCTCTCAAGCAACCTTTCTCACCACTATTAGGCTTAGGCAATGAGCACGACATGCTACATCATAAACAAGGTGATGCTAAGGCTACTCATAGAGAAGACTCCATACGAGTTGTTCAAAGGGAAAACATCAAACATCTCCGTTCTAAGAGTTTTTTGTTGCAGGTGCTATCTACACAATAATGGGAAGGAAAACCTAGGCAAATTCGATCCAAGGAATGAGGAAGTCGTCTTACTTGGTTACGCTTCCATAAGCAAAGCCTATAGAGTCCTCAATAAGAGAACTAAGAGGATTGAAGAAAGCATACACGTGATGTTTGATGAGTGACTCTTGACTCCCTCAACTTCAACTGGTCAAGACCCGTTCCCAACAACCAACTCTTCTCCACCTCTTAGCAACTCTCTACATCAAAATCTCCCTTCTTCATTGTCAGACGATGTTAGTGACGATGATGATCAGTAACCCTTCTGATTGAAGATGAAATGCTTGATATTGAAGACATTGGTCAAGAGGAACCTAAAGCGAGTCATCCTTCAAATGAAGAAAGTCACGCTTTAGATGAAGCGAATCTCCATTAAGAAGAAGTGTCTCCCTCAAGATCAAGCAAGTTTCCCTTTAGCTTCAGGGAATCAAGCTTCTGGAGAAGCGAGACTGCTACAGTTGAAGCGAGTACTTCTACAACTCAAGCGAGTGTTTCTACCACTCTCGCAAAAGGAAATGCATCTCTCTCTGAGTTCCCAGATGCCACACTAATCAAGAAAAGGAACTTTTAACAAAAGAAGGCTCACCTTGTGGATCAAACCATCTCTCCTTTTAAGAAGGGAATCTAGACGTGCTCATCTCTTCACAACCTCTTTGCATTCAATGCCTTTGTGTCTTTGGAGGATCCAAAGAACATCCAGCAAGATCTTAAAAACCCTGACTGGATTGTTGCAGTGCAAGATAAGCTCATGGAGTTTGAGCATAATAAGGTCTGACAACTAGTTCCAAGGCCCTCCAACAGAACCATCATAGGGACAAGATGGGTCTTCATGAACAAGCTAGATGATAAAGGCAATGTGGTGCGAAAAAAATCCAGTTAGTAGCAATGCTACGATCAACAAGAGGGGATAGGCTATGACGAGACATATGCACCAGTAAAAAGATTAGAAGCCATTGGCCTTCTCATAGCATTCGCTTATCACAAAGGGTTCAAGTTCTTTCAAATAGATGTGAAGACAACCTTCTTCAATGGAACTTTGAACGAGGAAGTTTATGTGAAGCAACCCCCTAGATTTGAGGATCAAGCTCATCTAGACTATGTCTATTATTTGGATAAAGCGCTATAGGAGCTCAAGCAAGCTCCAAGAGTTTGGTATGATTGTTTATTTAAGTTCCTCACTAACAATCACTATAAAGAGGGACAATGGACAAGAAGCTATTCATCAAAGAGCACAAGGGTGACATATTAATAATCCAGGTATATATAGATGATATTATTATTTTTCTCTACTAAAATGTCGCTCGTAGACTCTTTCAAAGAAACCATGAGCAACAAGTTCAACATGAGCATGATTGGTGAGCTAACCTTCTTCCTTGGACTTCATATTGTCCAAAAGAAGGCAGACAAATTCACCACCAAAAGTACCTTAGAGAGCAGTTTATGAAGTATAAAATGGAGACTAGAAAGCCCTTATGCACTCCTATCTCCACTACAACAAAGCTAGATGATGATCTAACAGGTGAAAATGTTGATGAGACAAGATATCAAGGAAAGGTATGCTCCTTGATGTATCTCACAACTTTCAGACCGAACATTGTCTTCGCAGTCAGCCTGTGCCTAAGATCCTAGAGTGATCCTCGAGCGATCCTCGAGCGACTCATTTCGCTAACACGAAGCGCGCACTTCGCTACCTCAAAGGCATAGAGAATGTATGCCTTCGGTATCCTAAAGGTGGTGATTTATCATTAATAGGTTATACTGATGCAAATTATGCAGGATATCTTGTAGACATGAAGAGCGCATCAAGGATGACACAATTTCTTGGACCTTGTCTTGTCTCCCAAGGCTCAAAGAAGCATATCTCCACCACGCTATCAAAAACTGAGGTTGAGTACATACCCTCTGTAGTGTGTTGCTCCCAGCTACTATGGCTCAAGCTAAAACTCTCAGACTTTGGCATCTCGCTTGGACCATTGAAGACAAGGCATGACAACACAAGTGCAATCAATGTCTCAAAGAATTATGTCCATCACTCAAGAACAAAGCAGATTGATGTTCGACATTACTTCCAAAGAGATCATATGAAAAAATATAGAGCTTACACATTATCAAACTGAAGAGGAAATAGTGGATATCTTCTCCAGTGCCCTAAACAGATTGCCCTTTCTTCATCTAAGGCTTTTATTAGGGGTGATTCCCTTGATTAAAGTTCACCCTTAGGGGCACTGTAACTCCCCCTAACTTTGAATAGAATTATCTACTTTGTCAAATACTAGGAACTTTAGGGTGAAGACTATCCCTAACATACATTTAATTATGCCTCTTGTATGATGGTGTATAATATTTTTCAAAAGTGCCTACCTAGCTTGCTTACTTGTTGCATTTAATATGATCACCATCTTGCATGATCTTCTTTTTTTCAAATCTACAAAATATACTTGGGGATTGCTTCTAAGCCTATTACAAAGCCCCGCCCCCCCCCCCCCCCCCCCAGAGATGATCCAAGTTGTGGATCGTGAAGATCTTAGTCCTACCTAAAGATTGAACTTTTGTGCGGAAATACAAGACTAAGAACAAGTAAACACTTAATTCCAAAACAATTGTTAATTTGATTTCTCGTAGGACTTACAATGATTAGGCAAACACATAGTTCTTAGTTTCTTCATAAAATCTCCTAATTATTGCCTAAGTCCTAAATCAATATGAACTCTCTCTCTCTCGTTCAACAACAACGTTAAAGATAAATGAACTAAATTATTTATACTATGACATGATCAGCGGGAACTAGTTACCTAAAAAAGTATGATAATAATAATAAATAAACTACTAAATCTAAACTAGCCGAGTATAATAACAAACTTTCTTCAACAGTTAAGATCTCGAATCTGGTAAATCTTTGGCGAATCAAATCTTTCCTTCTATAGCTCCTAAAAGATTTCTTTCCATATATATGCGCTCGGTCCCCTTCAGTGTATTCAGTTCCCTTGAGCACGTCCTCCTTGTGTAGCACTTTACTTCTTTGCAGCTCGATTCTTCGCTTTTCTTGTTCGGTTCCCTCTAGTATCACTCGGTTCCCTTGCTCCTAGTCAAGCGCATTAAGCGCTATTCTTCACGCTGGACTCGCTCTTGTATCTCTACTTCAGCTTGTTGCTTTCCATGCTTAAACCTCCTAATTAACTCAAAGGCCTTTCGATTTCCTGCGATATCTCACTCAATACACATATTAATTTATAAGGAAGTTTGTTATCATTAAAACTGAGGCATTATTAGTTACCAGAACTAAGGGGCTAGTTCATATAACCAACAATTTCCCCCTTTTAGTGATTACAAACTTAGAATCATGGCATAGGCATAAAGTAGAGCTGAGAAGGAAGTAGCTTTCAATTCCCCATTAATCAATGAACAAATAATACTCATCGCCCTTAAACTATCATAAGTTCTAGTTCCCCCTAAATTAAATAACTCCTATGCCTATAATATTCCCCCTTTTGACATCATGTAAAAATAAATGCTCAATATTAATCAAGGGAAAATAAGAGTAGTACGTGCGTGCCTTCTAGAGGAATGAGTAAGTGATATGAAAGAAAACACATCAAGTCTAGCCCTATCTCAGTATGCACTAGAGCAAGCAGGTAAGTGAACCAAAACATACTTATCATTGATAAAGTATAAGAGTACACATCAAAGATAGTAAAAAAGAGAAAAAAGACAGGAATTTACAGGAGCTTTTGGATTTCTAAGGAAGCCCAAAAGAAACTGAGACAACAACTACTCCCAATGGTACTCATCCTCGTAAGCATCTTCACAACCCTCCTTCAGAGGCCCTATCATGAGCGCCTTCATGTGATGAAGGTGCCATTCTATCATACGCCGAAGACCTGCTAGATGCCGGTTAGTCTGGAGCAAACCTTCTAAGGTGTGAAGCTGTATTTCTTCTGAGCTCATATTCGGCGGTAGCAGCGGATTAGGCTCCTTTAAAGGGCTCTTCATTTGACAAGGTTTGGGCTCGGATTTAGGTGAGGATGAGGTTTCTGGCTTGGATTTGGGCTCGGCCTTGGTCTCGGTTCTGGGTGTGGATCATAGAATTAGCTTTTCCACGGGAGCATCCATACTAGAGTGTTTAAGAAGCCTGCGCAGTCCAGTCTCATTTATGATGCTCTCACAGAGCGTTTCCTTTAGGGGCTTGCATATCCCCAGCTCGTCCATGATCTTCTTGACGATGTGAGGATAAGTTAGAGCGTGATTCTTGTGCATCTTTACTGTCAACTTGTGAGAAAGGATGGGGCTCGGCGTGTCTATGATACTGCCTTCAATGACTTTGCGCATCAAGCATGCATCCGCGATCGTTACAGTGTCGTGCTTTTCTTGCCTGGGGATGATGTTGCGCAACATGATGTAATGAAACCGCTTGGTCCCAAAGCTCAGAATATGTGTCTTTATTTCCTTTGGGCGTGCTCTCCCCACCAGTAGATCAAGAGTCTCGGCCTTGCCTGAGGGCCTATTCTTCTTGGGAAAAGACGCGTACCCTTCGCCCGTTGGTAGGTCAATCACCTTTTCCAGGAGCTTGATGTTCAACGTCTTCGGTTCATCGCCCCATGGGATTTGAGCCACGGAGTAGGGCTGTCCTGGGTCGGGAGTCATGACCACTAGTGCGCTGTAGAACTTGCGCACTTCCTCATGATCGAACGTGAAGGGCTCGAACTCGATCTCTGACTAGCGCGTTCTTTCCAGGAAGGCGACTGCGGCGACATCAAAATTAGCTGGACTGAGGGTGGGCCAGAACCCTTGACCAATGATGAGAGGCTCGATCACTACGCGGGTGGAGAAGTTGCCGTGTGCAGGGGGTAGGCTGAGGGATTCATCGCTTTCAGTGGCGACGATTGCCTTGTGGCGCTTCTGGGAGGTGGTGGAGGGAGTAATGACCAAGGCTCTTTTTGGGGGGATTGAGGCGGTAGAGAGGGAGGAGTAGTAAGTGTGAGGGCACTAGAGGTAATGGCGAGACGCTGGTGGGTGGACTCATCATGCATGGAATCGGAAGAGGTATGCTCAGTGGAATCAATGGAGGAGGCCTTTGGTTCATTAGAAGAGATAGGATGGATGGGCATGATATTCGGGCGGTCTTCCTCCATAGGGGTTGGTAAGGAAGTGTGAGTGGTAGGTGCTGGAGTTGGTGAGGACGAGGGCTGAGGAGTGGGTACCTTTTCTGGTATGGGAGAGAGGGCCTTTTGAGTATCAGGACATCGGAGACTGGCACCGATGAAGTGGATGGTGAAGTGGAAGAGGCGGCTCCTGAGCTCTCCATGAAGGCCTTAAATTTCAAGTATTTTGCCCACTGCTCAGGGATGATGTTCATTGGGTTGGCCATTTGTGTGTTCGAGAGAGTAGATTTGAAGGGGAGATGGTTTCGAGTGAGGGAGAGATGTAGATTGGAGAGATGAGAGCTTGGGAAAGATGAGAGCTTAAGTAGAGAGTGAATAGTGTGAAGGCGGTGAAGGGGGCTGAATCTGGTGTAGAGGGCTATTTATGGAGGGCAGTGAACGGTCGAATCACAACGGCCTAAATTTGAATCAGGAACTGCGCCTCGTTTATCGCAGAAGCAAGTAGCCGTTGTTGAGCTGGCGAGTAATGAGTGCCTAGAAGATAGTCGACATTTGAGACGCTCGGTCCCTATAATTCTGTCAGTCCCTATACTCAGTTCCTAGTCTAGTTTGTGCTTAACTCTATTCTTGGTTACTCGGTTCCCCAAGGATGTATTACTCAAAATCTGCGGTTGTCATCTCTTATACCACCCGGTCCCCGTTTACTGGCGCATTGTGTCTCAGTTACCATACTTGGTAGGGTAATTTAACTTGCTTAAGTACATAATAATCTCACACACACAAAGGGACATAGAAGCTCTTTTAAAAACAACAAGTGCTAAGCGTATATGGGTAAGCTTTTTGACATCTCAGTGAATATTCCCAGTTGTGGCTTATTTGGTCATATGGAATGTAACACTAATATCAAGGCTAAGGGACTGGCCTATAAGCACGAATCATATCTGGGGGGAAGGCTTGATTATATGGTTAAGAAGCGATCATCCTGCATATATATAAGGGCTTGAAAATGAATAGCATGCATATGGATCAAATTTTAGCAACCAATAGTTCAATCCTAGAAGGGCCTAACTAAGCATTTATCATTTAGCATCACATAGAGCATGCGAAGGACATATACCGTTTTAAGAGTACATTCTAGGTTCGTGCACGTATTAGTCCTAAGTTCCCAAGATTAAAAGAAGCACTGAATTACACAAGATCAAGGGAAGAGCCTTACGTGGAAGGAGATGCTTAATGAAAGGGGATCAAGCCCAAGTGAAGTCTGAGTTTGATGAATGGTTCCTCGTTCAAGGCCTTGGTGAAAATGTCTGCTATCTGATCCTTCCTACAGTGGGTGAGCTCTATGTGCTTCTTCTCCACATTATCGTGAAGGAAGTGATGACGCACGTCAATGTGCTTGGTTCGAGAGTGATGCACAAGATTCTTTGAGATATTGACCGCGCTTGTGTTATCACACCTTATTTCAACTGAGCCCATTGAAATACCAAAATCCTTGATTTGTTTCTTGAGCCATAGAATTTGAGCACAACAAGAAGCGGTTGCTATGTATTCTGCCTTGGTGGTGGACACAACAACTGAATTCTGCTTGCGAGAGCCCCAAGAAACGAGGCAAGGGCCTAGGAATTGTGTCATACCTGAGGTGCTCTTTCGATCAATGCGATAACCTGCATAGTTCGCATTTGTGTATCCAACAAGGGTAAAATCGCAGTTCTTAGGGTACCATAAACAAAGGTTGTCAGTCCCTTTCAAGTAACGAAGGATATTCTTGATAATAGCAACGTGTGACTCCCTTGGATTGGATTAAAACGTGCACAAATACTTACTACAAAAACAATATCGGGCCTAGAGGCGGTTAAGTACATCAAAGATCCTACCATACCTCTATAGAGTGTTTCATTCGCCTTTGGTCCGTTAAGGTCTGCATGAAGCTTAGTGCTTGTGACACTGGAGTGTGAATGGGCTTGCTGTTTTCCATCCCAAACTTCTTTATGATCTCCCTTACGTATTTTTGTTGATGAATTTGAATGCCTTCAGCCTTTTGCACCACTTGCAGTCCGAGAAAGAAGTTGAGTTCCCCTATCATGCTCATATTGAGCTTGCTACTCATCACGTCTTTGAATTTTTATACAAGCGACATGTTAGTGGAGCCAAATATAATATTATCAACGAATACCTGAATCACTAGGATGTCATCCTTATGTTCCTGGATGAAGAGCGTCTTGTTGATTGTTCCCCTTTTGTAGTTGTTGGCGATAAGGTACTCGGAGAGGCACTCATACCATGCCCTTGGTGCTTGCTTTAGCCCATAGAGAGCCTTGTCCAAGAAATACACGTGCTTTGGTTGAGTCGAGTCCTCAAAGCATGGGGGCTGCTTCACATACACTTCTTCGTTGAGAACACCATTAAGGAAGGCCGTCTTCACATCCATTTGAAACAGCTTGAACCCCTTATGTGAAGCGAAGACAATTAAAAGACGAATGACCTCTAATCTGGCGACTAGAGCATAGGTCTCGTCATAATCGATCCCTTCTTGTTGATTGTACCCTTGTGCTACTAAACGAGCTTTGTTCCTTACCAAAAACTCCTGAATCATCGAGCTTGTTTCGAAAGACCCAACAAGTTCCTATGATGGTGCGATTGGAGGGCTTAGGAACTAGACACCAGACTTTATTCCGCTCGAACTCATGAAGCTCTTCTTGCATGGCTGCCACCCAATCTGGATCAAGGATGTCCTCTTTGATGTTCTTAGGTTCAGTGAGTGAGATGAATGCGTTGAAAGCACAAAGGTTGGTTTCCTTAGTTGTTTCATCAAGTGCTTCAACGATTGCCTCTAGAGGTGCTAGTTGGGCTACACAAGATCGAGTCTGGATTCCTGAGTGGACTGAGGTGAGAATGTTCTCAGGATGGTGAGCCCCTTGTTGTGGAAAAGCTCTAGTGGGAGGCTCTATGCTCTGAGAAACGTCTGAAATAGAGGGCCCTTCCTTATCACTGTCTGAGTATGGGCTTGAGGGAACTGAGGCAGTATAGGGAAGGGCGAGTGGATTTAAGGCTTTAGGAGGAGGGGCTCGATCAATATCTGAGGAGGCTTCTAAGGAGGCGACTCCCGAGAATGGATCAGAGGTATTTGACGAAGAAGAGAGGAATGCGCCTTCATCAAACACTACATGTATGCTCTCCTCGAAGGTTCTTGTTCTTTGGTTCAACACCTTGTATGATTTGCTTGTTGAACATAGCCAAGAAAGATGGCTTCATCACTTCGTGCATCAAACTTTCCTAAATTATCTTTCCCATTATTCAGCACATAGCACTTGCATCCAAATACCCTGAAACAAGATATGCTTGGAGGGTATCCCTTGATTAGTTCGTATAGAGTCTTTCCTAGTGAAGATCGTGGAAGGGCTCTGTTGGTGATGTAGCATACAGTGTTCACCGCTTCAGCCCATAGAGAGGGAATGACTCCACTTTGAAGTAGCATGGTGCACGCCATCTCTACTAACGTTCGGTTCTTTCTTTCAACCACTCCATTCTGTTGTGGGGTCCTAGGGGCTGAGAAGTTGTGAGTGACTCCTCTTTCAATGAAGTAGCTCAACATATCTCCATTCTCATATTCAGTTCCATGGTTTGATCTTATAGAGCGCACCTTCAGAGATAGAGAATTCTCGAGTAACACGACTAGCTTGATGAAGCGCGAGAAAGCTTGATCCTTGGAGCACAGGAATAAGGTCCAAGTGAACCTGGAGTAGTCATCAACGATCACAAATATGTAGCGTGCTCCACCAGGGATTTGAACACGCATTGGTCCACAGAGATCCATGTGAAGTAGCTCAAGGGGCTTCTTTGTTGTGATGTCCGACTTAGCTTTGAACGAGCTTCTGACTTGATTTCCCTTGACACAATTGGCACAGTGTGTCATATTTTCTATCTTGATGAGAGGCAAGCCGCGGACTAGCTCCTTTGCACGTAACTTATGTATAAGATGAAGATTGACGTGCCCTAGTCGTTGATGCCATAAGTTAGTATTATCTTCTATAGTAGCAAGACAAAGGTGACTCTTTGGAATGAAGCTGGGGTCAAATATGTACGTGCTTTTGACTCGCTTTCCCATTAAGATGATTTCCCCAGTAGCATTTCTCACAAAGCACTTCGAGGTAGTGAAAGTCACCTCATTTGGTCCCTCATCACAGAGTTGAGCTACGCTTAAGAGATTGTAGCAAAGGCTCTCTATAAAGTTCACCATCTGAATCTCTATCTTTTCATTAAGATGTACCTTTCCATGTCCAGTGATTTCTCAAGCTCTCTTCTCACCAAAAGATACACTTCCACCATCATATTCTTGAAAACTTTGTAGTCTCTCCTTGTCTCCGGTCATGTGACATGAGCAACCACTGTCTATGTACCATTTGTTCTCGCTGCTCAAGTTTCCCTGCAAATAAGCAATCAAACTTTTGGAAACCATTAAAGCTCAACTTTTTTGGGTGGATTAGTTTTCTGATTAGTACGAGGAGATGTACTACGATCGAGCTTTTGGCCTTTAGAAGAAGGGGCATGCACTAAGTAAGAAGCATCATCAAAGCTACTCACTTCATGTGTAGTGCGAGTGGGTGACCTCTATGCCCTTTTCTTGCTTCTTCTTGCAGGAGTGTATAGTGTGACCATTGTTACCACAAAATCTACACCATTCATTGTACTTCACAAAACCATATCTGCCCTTTCCAGGTCTAAAGAGCTTCCTGTCCTTAATCTTGGGATCTAGTGTGTTTATGGCATTCCCTTGGGCTTGGTTCACATACATCTTATGAGCCTTTTTCCCATGAAACCAGTGATTGTCATTCTCTTATGGTTGTTCAAGTGCCTTAACCTTTTTCTCTAAGAATTCATTTTTTCTTCTACAGATTTGAAGGGCCTTGTCTCAGGTCTCATCTTTTTCACTTAATTCTCTGGTGAGCTTTTCATTAGTGCTCGAGCACTTGGAGGAATCTAATTCATATCCTAATCCAAGTCTAGCCTTTACAAAGACAGTTTGGTTCACTGTTTTCTCATTAATAGATTGTGTTAATTCAGTGATCTTCGTAAGAATTAGCCCTAAGTTGCTTTCTACCTTGAGTTCTAAATCTTTTAACGATCCCTCTTGAGGTTGCTTACCCTTGCATCCCTCACAGGATTTCGTCATCAAACTCATTTCCTAGATTTTACTAAGGACTTTTCTTTGTCAGCTAACCTATTGGACAAGTCTAGACATTCGCTACGTAGTTCAGTTACTTCCTCTTCATATTTTGTGATTTGAGATTATAAAGCTTAAGTGTCTTCTAGTATCCCCTTAATCATATTAATAAGGCTTTCTTTTCAAGCATGTTTAAGTGATTATGGAAGGAATCGAGAGTTTTTACCTCAGAAATAAGAGCCTCTGCATCGGCCATGAGACATTTGCCTTGGAATCCTTCGTGGAAGGTCATCTTCATCATCTTCTTCTCCCCATGCTGAGAAAAGTGCCTTCTTCTCAATGGCCTCTACTTTTGGGTTGGTGCACGTCTTGGCAAGATGTTCCTTCTCCTGGCAGTTATAGCACGTGTGCTGACAGGCGTAAAACGGTCGCTGTTCCTATCAAAGATAATCCAACTAAACAATCCACTAGTAAAGTGGTAAGTCGGAGTCAAATCCCAAGAGAGCCACAACGATAGTCTATTTCTTTCGTGTTACCTAGTAGTAATTAGGGGGGTTTTGTATGTTGTTATCTAAACTAGCAATAATAAAACGGTAAATGTTGGATTCGTAAACTATTATGATGGAAAGCTCACTCTTTTAGTGTCAGCGCATTATTCTTATAGAAAGTTGATCATTGAATTCTATTAATCCTATATTCTTAATTATCTAATCCAGTTGTCCTACTCTTTGTTCGTAAATAGCAACTAGTCCAAATAGTCCTAGAAACCCTTGTTGTAAGCAATAACCAAAGAAATCCTAAGGTTCAAAAGCACAACAGCATAAAGATCAAAGATAAGTAGGCCTATGCAATACCATTGGCAAATCACCGATACTCGACATAGGTTTATAATCTCTACAAAAGAAGCATTCGCAAATAGTCTATGCTAATTCTGATTGCTACCTAAAAGACAAGACTTTTCAAATCGAATTATCAAGCCTAGCAATATAATCAACCTAGTTTTCAACCTAGATAAAATCAAGATCAATCAATAGACAATAAAGCACAAGAGATCGTAAAACAATGCTGAAATTATTATTAGAACATAAACATAAGAATTCTCACAAGCATATCCTAGAATAATGGCCTCAACCTAAGAGTGAACTAGTAGGATCTTAGCCAGACATAGCCAAGAGAAAGCAATACATAATTATGGATGAAACTAACCAGGGGTGAAGGTGAAAGTGGCACAAAGGTGGAAGCTTTCTTCTTAGCTGCTGAATTTCTAAGGATGAGTTGTGAAATTGAACAAAGGTCTAATCTAACCTAATATCTAAGGGTTTATATAGTTCCTAGTGAAAGGGAAATAAAATAACTAAAAAGAAAAAATAAAATAGGGAAAAACAAATCAAATCTCGGACTTAAATCTGCAATTGGGTCGGTCCGTGTCCGCGGTTGCGATCGAGACTTGTGGGTCGCGAACACGATCTGGCTCCAGTTCTCAGAGTCGACGTGAGTCTCGATCGCGACATTAGGGTCTCGGTCGAGACATGTCTACTGAGGCTATTTCTCGATTGCGACTTCAGGGTCTCGGTCGAGACATCTTCTCTGCGGCTGGATCTCTGTCGTGACACTTCCTCTTGGTCGTGAGGCCTTCTCTCGAACTGGTCTTCGGTCTTCTATAATCTTCGAAACAGCTCGGCTTCGCCTCTAGGCTTCTCCATGGGTGTAGGTGTGGTATCCTTCTCTCTAGCTCCGTCCCAAATGCACTAAAAGTGAGTACAAACGAGATCTCCGTAATAAAACAACAAAATACCGCTTATGAGCATCCCGTAAATCCACAAATGAACACCATACCGAATTCCGAGAATACCACTCAATAAGCACCTAAACACCACTAATCCTAAGCTAATAGTCGCTAGTTAACACCATATAATAAGCTCCTATCATGTACTCCTTAAGATCACGCATATACGAGGAAGATGATTCTCCTGGTCCAACTCTCTTCTTAAACCATTTCATACCATCTTTGTCATGAGAGCGATTTCTGTATCATTGTCCTCATATGTTTCACCGTCATTGATATCCATCTTCTCAAGCACCTTCGTGAGCTTCAGTGTTGTCCCAGTGTCTTCTTTTACTCGTAAGCCCTTTAGTGAGTCAACATTCTCTTGCTCAAAGAATTTGCCAAATATGTCCACTAATGGAAGCTTCTTGCAGTTAGGAGACATGAGAGCGATTCGTCGATTGAGCTTGAATTTTTCTCTCATAGCATAGATGACAGCCAGTGTCTGCTCTGAGGGAGGGACGACTACCCCAGAGGCAGTCAATTTGTTGATCAGAATTGTGAAGCGCGACTAGCAGGATGACACGCTTTCACTAGGGAGTTTTTTAAAGGACTAAAACTCCCTTTGAAGCGTGAAATTTCTGGTATCCTTCTGGTCTTCACTCCCTCTGTGTATGGAGATGATAGCTTCCCACATGTCTTTGGCCGTTTGTATGCCAATGACTTTGTCAATATTCGTGTGGGTGAGTCCACACAGAATCAGTTGTCGAGCTTTTGCGTTCTTCTCCATCTTGGCATAGCGCTTTGGTTGCCATTCCATTCTTGCCTTCAACTCTAGAAGCACCTCGTCTCCAAGCTCTATGATTTTCCAGCATTGGTAGTCTTGGGTTTGAATGAACGTCGTGTGCACTCCCATCCACCAATCAAGTTCTCCTTCTCGAAGCTGGTGAGGTTTGTTGAGGGACATGCCAAGGTTGAATTCCAAGTTCTTCATTGTCGTATTGGAATTGGATCCTGCTCTGATACCAATTGTGGATCGTGAAAATCTTAGTCTTACCTAAAGATTGAACTTTTGTGCGGAAATACAAGACTAAGAACAAGTAAACACTTAATTCCAAAACGATTGTTGATTTGATTTCTCGTAGCACTTACTAGTGTTCTAAAAGACGCTAGGCGGGTGCTAGGCGGTAAGGGGGGGCCTAGCGCCTAGGCGGGGCCTAGGCGGCTCAATATTATAACACTTATTTTTTATTTTAGTATAACTTCCTTATATGAAAAACTAAATCGAAATATATTAATTCATAATTTTCATAGTAATTTATGATTTAACTATGTAATTTTAATATAATCATATAATTTGCTCATTAATCATCCAAAATTCATAGACTTTATAGTATTCGTCGTAAAGAAAATCTACAAGACCAGAACAAGCAAAAATCATATAGTTTTCAACGCATGTTTCAACATAAATAATATTAAATAATTATTCCTAAGTCATAGTTGCAGTCATAGGCTCTTAGTGGATATTGGTCATAGTACGAGGGAGAGGGTCAAGGAGAGCCTAACGAGGGTGAGAGGCGGGACGAGAGGTGAGGTGAGGTGAGGTGAGTGGCAGCCAGTGGGACGAGAGGTGACGACATGACAAGATGGAGGTGGGAGGCAGTATGGACGACAAAGTTTTCATTTAAGAGGGATAGGGGTGAGAGTTGAGAGGCGAAGGCGTGGGACGAACGAGAGGAGGGGACTGATTTTTAACTTTTAACCTAAATAAAAACACATATCCCTTTCAAAAAAAAGAACGCATACCCCCGCCTAGAAAAAAAAACGTAACGCCTAGGCGGGGGATTTTTTTTCAACCACCTAGAAAAAAAGGACTAGCTCCTAGTCGGAACGTTAGGGTGCCGCCTAGCGCCTAGGCGGGGACTAGGCGCCGCCTAGACGGGAATTTTAGAACACTGGGACTTACAACGATTAGGAGAACATACAGATTTCAGTTTCTTCCTAAACTCTCCTAATTATTGCCTAAGTCCTAAATCAAGATGAACTCTCTCTCTCTCGTTCAACAACAACGTTAAAAATAAATGAACTAAAATATTTATACTATGGCATAATCACCGGGAACTAGTTACCTGAAAAGCATGATAATAATAATAAATAAACTACTAAATCTAAACTAGCCGAGTATAATAACAAACTTTCTTCAACAGTTAAGATCTCGAATCTGGTAAATCTTTGGCAAATCAAATCTTTCCTTCTATAGCTCCTAAAAGATTTCTTTCCATATATACGCGCTCGGTCCCCTTCAGTGTATTCGGTTCCCTTGAGTGCGTCCTCCTTGTGTAGCGCTTTACTTCTTTGCAGCTCGATTCTTCACTTTTCTTGTTCGGTTCCCTCTAGTATCACTCGGTTCCCTTGCTCCTAGTCAAGCGCATTAAGCGCTATTCTTCACGTTGGACTCACTCTTGTATCTCTACTTCAACTCGTTGCTTTCCATGCTTAAACCTCCTAATTAACTCAAAGGCCTTTCGATTTCCTGCGATATCTCACTTAATACACATATTAATTTATGAGGCAATTTGTTATCATTAAAAATGAGGCATTATTAGTTACCAGAACTAAGGGGCTAGTTCATATAACCAACACAAGTCTACCAGCTAGTCCTAAACCTGGCATCTGTTTTTCACTCTCTATACCCCTTATCAACAATGAGATTATTCATAGATAGCGATAAAAGGCCTACCTAATGATTTATATGTGTACACATGTATTTTGCTTCAGTGTTTATTGTCCATCTTTGTATAAAATGTGTGTACATGATCATCCTTATTATCTCGCTTAAAAGGATGTAAGGAACTGGTTAGGGACCAAGGGAAATCGTAAGTAGCTGTTATTGTGTGTGAGAACACATTAATTGCAACAACTAGTTGGTCTGTACTATGTGCTTTTTTGCGTTTCCAAGATCTGGATGTGCACTCGAATATGTTCCTTGTTCAAAGCAAATGTCCGCCTGATTTTTGTGGAAAGTTGAAAAAAATAGCCGTTTATTTGTGACCGTTGATAAAATTGAGCCGTTTCATTCTAGCCGTTGGAGCGTGCTTCAAGGTTAATAAAGTCTCGCTATAAAGGTGTTGTATAGTCTCGCTAAACTTTTACCGCTTTCTTTGGTATCTCGCTTAAACTCTCTCCTTTCGTAATCAAACTCTCCCAAGCTTTCTTTCTTACTATCACCTACACAAATGGTCTCCTCAAGCAACTAGAAATACATTGTCAAGGACGAGGAGCAACTAAGTCTCTTTGAAATCTTCAAAGCCTCCCTTTCTCCAAAAGAAATAGCCTCTCCCTCTACCTCACCTACCAAATCCACAAGCCAAATGACCATTCCTCCCACCTCCTCTAAAACTTTTTCTCCCATCACTTCTATAGAGCCTTCCTCAGAAAAGGCCGCCACCCCAGAGAAGTTTGCCACCCCTAAGAAAGCCACTATCCTGGTGAAGGTCGCCACAGTTGACCTCAAAACTCAAGAGACTCCAGAGAAGAAATCCGCGAGTCCAATGATGAAGAAGGCCGAGGTCTCCGCCTCTTTGGAGTCTAGCCCCAAGAAGAACGAGGGCGCTATAGTCCGTCATGGTAGTGCTCAAAATGACGAGGAGTTTGATCCTCTCCAACACAAGGTAGGACGAAAGATTTCTTTGTTCCTTTTCCATCCTTCACACAGGCGACTCTCAGTCTGTGAAGAAGAAGAACTTAAAGAGAAAGCTTCTATCTGTAACAGAACTAGAACAAGAGGAAGAGGAAGAGAAGGAGGAGGACTAAGAGGAAGAGCAGAAGAGGAAGAGGAAGAATAAGAAGAATAGGAAGAGGAAGAGGAGGATGAAGAGGAGGATGAAGAGGTTGTGCCGCGCAAAGCATAAAAGGTGTTCACCTATACAAAAAAGAAGAAGTCGGTGAGACAAGTTTCAAAGCGCTTGAAGGTCACCTCTACCTCAAGCTGGACCCCTACCCCTCCCCCTTCAATTTGGGATAGCCAAGCACAAGGTCTTGGATATCTTGATAATCACTCCAGTGACTTGGCAGAACCTGACAATGGACAATGATGATATTGAAAAAGTGCACAGATTGCTCAACCTTCAAGGGTGGATAAGCTCAAAGTCGCTCCCTCCCAAGCTGATCTGGACATGGTCTACCGCTTATACAACAATTTTAAGGTAGTCACTCCCGTTTAACCATCACTTACTTTAGACATTGTCAAGCTCGTGTGGAATAGGAAGAACCACTATATTACAGTGGAGATGTTCTCAGAAGCTGTAGGTTTGCCCATCGGAGTTGGCTTCAACCAAGTGCCAAAGAAAGATTGGCCAAAGGGCTCTCAAGAAATCAAGCACACCCTTTTAGAAAATCTGTGCCAAAGGAGTTGAAGACCGACATGCTCAACCACTAGAAGAAGCTCATCCACCACTTCATCATCTGCAATGTCCTGCCCATGCAAGAGAAGCGCGACACAAAGAATATAAGAGATGGTTGTTTTGATGGATTTAGTGCTAAGAGGTGAGTTGATAAATACGCCTTAGATAATGTTCACGCACATGTACACGTTCAAGGCGTCTACCACCCATTCCATTCTCTATCCAAACATAATAAAGAGACCCATGGAGAAGTTCAACCTCTACACTCCAGAGAAGGAATAAATATGATAGCATGTTAACCATGAGCATTGCAAAGACACTGGACAAGTACTTGACCATTGAAGACATGCTCCAACTTGCTTCACCTCCAGCTCCAAGAAAGCCCCTCAAGGTACATGAAGAGCCTGAAGATCAGACTCAAGCTCTCTATAGGCTAGAGTGTACTATCAAAGTCTTTGCTGAGATAGTGAAAAAGATGTTCGATTCAGTAACCAAGCTTTTCACAGAACTTAACCAAGCAATAACAGAGCAACCCTGATCTCCCCATGTTCTCTAGAGTTCCTCTATAGCTTAAGTAAATTCCTAGGTTTATCTGCCTATCTGCTGAATTTTTGTGAGCGAAGAGTGAAATTATTATATAAGTATTCATTTAGTCTTAATATTTTGACTTGCTTTTTTGACTTGCTTATTGCTTACTTGCTTAAATGACCCTACTTACCTTTCATACGCTTTCATTTCTCTAGAGAGTCGCATGACAGATCTAAATCTCTATACTTTCCTTTGCTTTTACTTAGTCACATTTTTTCAATGATGTCAAAAGGGCGAATAAAAGTGCATATCTGTTTGCTAAGATTAAGGGAGAATAAGACTTATATTGGTCTAAGAGGCAACAAAGTGTTTAATTTGTTTACATGTTAAGGGAGAAGTAAAGCTTATTTGGATGATGAGTTCAAACTATTATAAGCTTGATATTGTTCAGTTCTATATGATAACATTCTATGTTTTGTATGTTTTTCATCATTAAAAGGGATGGGGGGACTGTTAGTTAAGGGAGATATTCCTTAATCGGTTTCTCTAGTTTTGTTGAAGACAAACCATCTATTCAACTGTCTTCTTGAGTTTCAAGTATTGTAGACTTATAGAAATAAAGATAGCGGTCTAGCTTGAAGAGATAGAGTGTTGCTTAAAGCCAGCAAGCAACACAATGGTCACGCTGAAGGTCTTGCTGAAAGCTTAGCTAAAAGAAGTCCAGAATAAGGAACAAGTTGACAAAACGTAGTAATAACTTGATAAAAGAAGCATTAAGCGCGAGTGAAATCAAGAAACAAATTATTTCTAGATTAAGCATGTGTTAAACAAGTTGGCGCAAGTTGCATTTCACGACAAACAACCATACATGTGTTCCGCAAGTTGATAGAGTTGTTGTTAGATCAAGAAAATTGATCTTGCTGACCAACCAAATGAAAGAGAACTCACTTACGTGTCAAGGTCGACTCAAATTGGTTAAGCTAGTCGATAGCTCGACTATAAATAGATAAGAGACTTAAGATATAGAATAGACATCATCTACTTTCTCATTCTCTGTTATTTTGTAATCAAATAGTGATAGTGTGATTTGAGAGTATTGTATTGGAAGTTTAGATTGAGAGTTTTTTAGGAAAAATGTTCTCACGCTTTAGAAATATAGTGACAAAATAATCGATTCTTGTTTCCGCTTAAAAGGTCTAATTAATTAAACTTAGATTCTTTAAGAATCCGATCCAACTGTGAGTATTGTTGCAATCAATCAGGTGAGTATTGTTGCTCTGAATCAAGTGAATAATGCTGGATTGACATTTTCGAGGCTATGAAAATGTAGTTTAGCAGAATCAGAGATGTGTGAATCTAATGTGGGAATTGCTGAAATTAACGAGGTTAATACTTCTATGGATTATATTACTGCTGCTCAATCTAAGAATTCGGGGGTTTCAAATTCTAGGGGTGAAATTCCTACTATGGAAAGGCTGACTGATTTGAGTGGTCTGGATAAAAAGGTTTTAAGGCATATGTTCATGCTAAGGAAGATGAATGGAACTCAATAGTGTATGGAGTGATTGTGGGCGAGAATATGTTAATGCCAGCTGGGAAGTCATTGATCCTACAATCATGCTAAAGAAGAACGGGGTTTGGGTCATTCGATTCAAAAGTGATGAGGATAAGTCAAAGATTGTTGACTGATGTGTGGATGTTCCCGATAGACCTGGTAAAAGTTGACCCGATCCGCAAATAAAATCTAATCCGATTCGTTTCTGGCTCATACAAACCTGACCTGTTTTTATACGAAATCTGTTTTGACTCGACCAGTGATCTGAGAAATCCTGGGTCAAAGTATGACTTGACCCAATGGGTCAAGAATATAAGCACAAGAATATAAGCATAAAAATGTGAAATTAAGTAAAAAATATTTTATTTATTTATTATTTATTTTTATTAAATAGATCTTTTTTATTTATTTTTAAAATATTCTTATTATTTTAAAGAAAATACAAAAAAAAAATTCTTCATCAACTAACCAGTTGACCGACCCGACATTAAACCCATTATAACCCAACCCATTGTGACCTGATAAAAGTTTGACCTCAAATGACCCGAAATGACACAAACCTGAAGCACTCTAACCCAAACCCGACCTAACCGAACTGATTGCCAGGTCTACTCAGGGGTAATAGGCCATTAGTGCTGAAGGAATGGTCTCCTGAAATAAGGATGGAGTGGTCCAGTTTTGAGGCATGACCAGCATGGGTCATTCTACCTGACCCTGATCCAATTTTTCTTCCAAGTCATATGCTTAGTTTGGACTGGGAGTGTGATAGGAAAGCCAATTGGTCTTGATCCTATGAAAAGTATTATTGAGAGAATTCTTTTTTGCAAAAATGTTTGTTGAAATGACATTTGAGTAAATGTCTAGCGAGTGTCCATTAATCTTTGACCGCACCTTTGTCCGAATCTGGCATTCCTTCACAACTGAACAATTTAAGTGTCAACAAAGAACATGGTGGACCCCTTTGGAAAGGGTGAAAAGCAAATGGAAGTCTGCATCAACGTCCTTTATTGAACACATGGCAATTGTTGGAGAAACAGGAAAGAAAATGCTTTCTTTTTGTAGGGAAGGGGTGACAGTATCGTGAATGGGAACATTCCAAAAAATATCAACTTGTTAAATGCTTTCCTGTATTGCAACATCTGGTTGATGGTGGTTATGTTGATGAGGAATCAAAGCTGTGATATTTTGATATTAGTAAGCTCAGTGATGACTACGCCTGTCAAAGTGTTCATAAAAAATCTATGATCCTACGCTGGAGGAACAAACTTTAGTCTCATTTTGTGATGAAGGATAGTATCGTGAATGGGAACGTTCCAAAAAGTATCAACTTGTTAAATGCTTTCATGTATTGCAACATCTAGTTGATGGTGGTTTTGTTGATGAGGAATCGAAGCTGTGATATTTTGATATTATTAAGCTCAGTGATGACTACTCTTGTCTAAGTGTTCATGAAAGATCTATGATCCTACGATGGAGGAACAAACTTTAGTCTCATTTTGTTATGAAGGCGTGGAAGAAGTTGATTTGAGTTTCAGAAAAAGTAAACAAAAAAAGTATTATGAGTGAGATTTTTATGGTGTTAACTTTTTTGTTTTTAGACTTCCATAATAATGTTTGTCTAACAGTGTTAAGTTGATGATTTTATGTGTGTAATAAACTGAACCTCTATGTGTAATTTGTGTACTTGTGGTGATATGTATGTTATGTTTTTGTTTAATTTGTGTGTATATGAAGTAATTCATTGTTTCTAGACATGTCTAAACATACTTAGAGTTGTTGTGGATAATGACACGAACGCCTTTATTAAGAGGAGATTGAAAAGGAAAGCTAGGAAAAAGCAGCTTCCCTGGATTCAGGAATGGTTGGCATCTTGTACAACCCTCTCACAAGCATACCATGATAGATTCTTAATTAAAACTAGTGTTTACAACTCCGATTCACCTATTAAACGGGGATGAAAGAAATTCTAGAATCGGAATCAAATGTGAGGTTCATGAATGCATTTAGAAAGGAGAAACAAGTCTTAATTCACCTTTGTAGGGAATTTCAGAAAGATTATGGGCTACGACCCTCTCGTCTTATAACTGTATTAGAGAAAGTATGAATATTTTTGTACACCTTCGCACTTGGAATGTCAAATAGAGCAGTGAGTGAGAGATTCCAAAGATAGGGGACATTGTGTCACGTGTTCTCTATGAAGTTTTGGAGCCTTTTGTTAGAAGAATCAACTGCAGTATGGTTTGAAAGCTTGTTGATCCCCATGAGGTCATGACCGGACGTTCGCAAACATACCTCCAAAGACCCTTCAAGACAAAAGGTATATCCTATTTAAGTTTCATTTAACCAATTATTGTAATTACATTTAGGTTATAAGGCACTATTATAATAAATTTATGAATTGCATTTTTCGGGTGGTATTGGTTGCATAGAACACATGAAATGTTGTATTCCGGAGCTCGAATAATTTCTATAGAGCTGTTGTAAAGGATTTTGCTCTTTCAACGTAATGGCGGTATCTGACTTTGATATGTACTTCATGTTCACTTCTTTCAGATGGGAAGGAAGTGCACATGATGCTCGGATTTTGGACCATGCACTACATGTTAAGCATTTAACAAACATCTCAAAGAAAATACATAACACAATATCTTGTATTAAACCCTAGTATAACAATGCATAAAAAACAATAAAAATTATAGCATTGTAGGCCATGTAGGGGAAGTAAAGTAGTACATACAACATATAATCCAAACATAACAACATTAATGATATTGATGACGCGATTCCTTAGAGTAATCCAAGACACCTCAATCTAAAGAAAATGGGTCGTAGCTGCACTGGACGTGCTATGTTGTTGTCATACCCGAACATATCAAAGTTTACAAGGTAATCTTCATTACGGAGTACCCCTTAAAATACACCACACCAACATCCTTCACGATTCCAATAGTTATAAATACATTATTATACTTTACATTGTCGACTTGGTGGCATTGGATGAATGAGTGCAACTGGAACTATCTCTTCGGTAAGAGATCCGTCTGGATTTGTGATTGTCAGTAACCTTACACAATAATATCCAAAAATCGACGTGACCTTTGTGATGATAGTGGATTGAACCGTTCCAACCAATCCTTCCTTACAACCTACAATCTCCACATTTTCATCAACGCCTAACTTCACAAAGTTGTCCATTAATTCCTTCAAATGATCAAAAAATTTAAAGGGAATGTATTATGCAATATATACAATACTTGCAAATAGAACCTTTGTACAAGAATGTACATATCTTACTTACCGATTCCTTCAAAGTGAATCTATGTGTTTCTCCAAATGTAAGAACCCGCACTCATATATTATGACAAACAAGTTTAAGGTGATGTCTTTTATATACCATGATTGTCTATGCATTCAATAAATTGTACAATAATGGATGGTGACCCAACAATCCTGACCCAATAATCAACCTTTGGATAATGCATGCACATTTTATCATAAAAAGATAAAATATGCACTCTTGATGTCGTGGAATTGATGGAAAGATTATTGAGATTTGTGTTCTAATTTGTATTTATAATAATTCAAGAATATAACCAGTTTTCTAGAGATCATCATCCAAGTTTTCTTATAAAAACCTGATCATGAAAATGAGACCTCAATAAGGCACCATTCATTTTATCATAAGAACATAAAATGTGCACTCTTAATTTCGGTTTTTATAAAATGTGCATTCCTTGGCCAAAATAAGGGACCATCCACTTTTGCTCACCAAGAATCTATCCCTTATCTTGACAGGATATCCTCCATTTTTTTTATAAAAAAACAACAACAATGTCAGTTCCTCGGTCAACAAAATAAGGAACCGGTAAGCGCTCACAACAGAGTAACCCTGATCTGTCATGCTTATCCATCTCAATTTGTCATAGTCAAAAGGTTCTGTAGAAACAGGTTGACTACTATAGCTAACACACTACCTGGGCCGGGAGGCAATAGAAAAAGGTGTCCCGTCTCCACCCCGTCTCAGGGTTCCATTAGCACCGAATGGTTCTTTCCACCTCATCATGGAACACCACTGATAACCCAATCTTATAACAGTTGATCAATCATCCACAATGTACACGTCTATGACGGGTATATTAGCATGGTTTTAGCATGTTATTAGTGTTATTATGAGCTGCATTGGTGCGTATTTACTTTGTATCACTTTATGACAACTATTCCATATTGTTATGATTATGGAGACTTTAGAAGAGAAGACAAAGAAACGTTGAAGATGGAGCTACATTGAAGATTCTATGAAGAAGCTTAAGGAGTCGTTGACTGATTGACCGGCGCCCACTTGTGTTCCAGCGGAGCCCTCCAGTCGATTCCATAGGGTTTTCCTAACTTCAAGAGTGGCGCCCGCCAATGATGTAGAGGCGCCCGCCGATCCTCGCGCATGCCATCCTGGAAATTTCCTTATTTTCCTATTTCAGGATTTGTTTCCTTGCTTTTGAGTTTCCTTGTTTTTACATTAATTTTATTTATGGTTAGTAGTTATTTTAGGCATGCAAGACAAGTTGGAAGATTTCTCTAGATTAATAATTACGGTTTATGTCTTAGATTATGAGGATCGATTATTACGTATTATTAAGAGTTTATAGGGCTTTGTTTCAAGAACTTGTCTTTTTATTTTGTATGATGAATCAATTCTGTATTTCTTAGTAAAGTTTAGTTGAAGTTTTAGTATGTGTTTGATGTGAGTTTTTCTGTATCCACCAATGCAAAAGTTGTATTCTTGTCTCTTGGTGTGAACGTTTATTAATTTACTAAACTCAATCATCTAGGATTCAATTTGATTTATCATATTTCTGGGATAGTCCATTTCTGATGCATTTTATTCCTTCAGAGCTAGCATGTCATTCTAGTATCTATTTTGAGCTAGCCTATCGTGTCAAGACTTGAATTGTAGGATAACCGCTATGCTATTTCTGTATCCTGGTGTTCCTTGCTTATTTCCTCTATTAGTTTGAATCATTGACGTTCGTCATGTTTAACTAAGTAGAAAGGATTAGAATGCTTGTTTTGATGTTCTGTTTACTTTCGTGTACGGATAGGAACAACTCGCATGAAAGGTAGAATCTTTGGATTTACTATTATCGTCAACACTGCTGAATACTGATAAAACACTTTACTAGGATCCTTCCTTTCATTGATAACTTTTTTGTTTTATTTTTTAGCTAAAGATTTCTTCAAAATCCTTCCCTGTTAATTTTCTGAAATTGCCTGAGAAATACTGATAAAACGCCTCCATGTGGACTCGATCCTTGCTTTCCTCTTTACTACATGTTAGTTAGGTTTAAGGATTTTGTAGGTATGTTTAGTGCAGATTCATATCTCACATCTTTTGCACGTGCCGCGTTCGGTCACCTTAAAATGACCGGCCTAGCAGGCATCCATCAAATTGGCATCGTTGCCAGTGAGGCAATATTTTATCTGATTATTTGTCGTGTGATTTATTTTGTGCGGTGTGAACCATTCTATGATCCACACCTATTCCAATAATTCTTCTTTTGTTGCTTCAATTTCAGAAATTGAGCGAGAGTTTCACCGATATGAAGGGAGACCGAGCAAAAGTTCTGAAAGAGGGAGCGCAAGAGTTAGTCCAAAATTTATTCGTTAGTGAGACTGATATTGAGGAAGAATTTTGATGGCTAATCAACCAGGTGAAAGAATTACTTTGGAGTCTTTGATCGCTCCTAACTTGGGGCTACAAACCAGGGAAGGAGATTTTCCCGCTTCGTGAATGTCAAAGATCTGAGCTGAAAACTGGGATAGTTCACTTATTGCCTAATTCCTTGGTATGGCATTGGAAGACCCGATCCAATATTTGGACGAGTTCATAGAGGATTGCACAAGTTCGAGAATGACCAATGTGAATGAAGAACAAATAAAGATGAGGTGATTTTCTTTTTCATTGCAAGACTCAACAAAGGACTGGTACCATACCTTAGCTCCGGGAAGTGTTAACAATTGGGTTGTGCTGAAGAGGCTTTTCTTAGCCAAACACTTCCCGCTACCAAGTCCAACTTATTGAAGAAAAAGATTAGCAACATCGAGCAGTGCGTTGATGAGTCTTTATATGATTATTTTAAGAGGTTCAAGAAGCTTGTCAAGAGCTTCTCTTGTCACTGTTACCAAGAACATGATTTGATTGTTTATCTTCACAATGGTCTCCAAGAGGATGACCATAGTATGGTCAATGCCGCGTGCGAGGGTTATATTATGAAGCTAACCTATGAGGAAGCCCTTGCTATCTTCATGACACTTGTTAATGACTCAAGGCAGTAGTACAATGGTAGAGGCTCGACTAGAAAGAATGTGTCAAGTGCATCATTGGTTGATCCAGATGAGATTGAACTTTTGAATGAAGAAATCTGAACGTTAAAATTGTTAGGCACACCTCAGCACGTGAAATCATGTGAATCATGTGGAGACGAGGTCCATCCTACTAATGCATGCCTCTTTTTTTCAAGAATAAGTGAACGTTGCGGGGTACCAACTAGACCTGCTCAAAGGCGGGCAAGCCCGTCCGGCCCGTCTAGACCACCCTAAATATATGGGCGGGCTTGGACACAAATTTTTGCCCATCCGGGTCGAGACTGGACCGTCCATATTAATATGGGATGGTCATGGTTTTGGAAAATGTCCAGTAGGTAAGCCCGGTGCACCCATATTATCTATTCAAAAATTAAAAATAATATATATGCTTAACCTACTAAAATAAGTACTCAAGTAGAGTAAGTATATCACCCGTATTTTTCTTTTTAAAATAAGTAGAGTAAGTATATCATCAATAATTTTGACTTGTTTCAAGTATATTATCCATGTAATAATATTGACGATTGAACTCTACAATCTATGTTAATTCTTGTCACCAAAGACATCAAGAAACATAGTTTCTAACTGTATTTTTAGACTTTGCACATTTCTAGTTCACTAATTTTTAGTTTTTAGTTTGTTACTTTGTAGGTTTGAAAAGAACATGAAATATCTTGATAAAAAACAGGCAAAACGGGCAGCCCGGTGGGCAGTCCGTCAACAATAAGGGGCGGGTATGGACAAGGAAATTGTCCCATTTAATATGGGCGGGTTTGGCCCGGCTTGCATAAATGGACAAATAAAAAATTTGACCCGGCCTATGTCCATCCCACACCCGCCCATGAGCAGGTCTAGTACCAACAAGGCTAGCAGAGACCTCCATTCAATGGTCAATTCAATCATCCTAGAGGAACCACTCGAATTTCAGTGGGGTAATGATAGGCTGCGTGTAATACATCATAATACGTGATCGTTAGTTCCTAAATCGAGGAAGTTGGCATGTCTAGAGTGCATATTGTCATGATTCAGACAAGCGAATCCGAGACACTAAATACGAGGATTTAGAGCTTCTGAGGGAAAGACAACAAAAAGGGAGCAAGAAGGAATTGTTGGTGCCAGTGGCGCGGTCGTGCCTGAAGAAGCGTGACGCTCCTTGAGCATGACCGCATCCCTATACCGCACGCCCGCGTCGCTAGCAGACCGGGAATTCACCAAAACCCTACTCCTTCCTTGTACTACGCTTGGGCTTTGGGCTTCCTCCATTTCTATTCTATGGGCCAGGGTTTTTAGTAGGTTAACCAGTTTCATTTCTTATAAATAGGGGAGAGCTTTGCCTCCTCCCTAATCATCCATTAATCCTTTATAAACATTTCATATTACGTAGTTTAGCAATGATCCAGGGGTAGTCTTCTAAGACTTTGTATGGTTGGTTCAAGCCACTAGGCTGATTCAATGTGAGGTTTCTATCCTTGGTTCTTATTATAATATGTCTCCAATGCTTTATCCTCTTGCTTGTATTATCTATTGAATTGAATTTGCATTCTGGATTGATCACCTAGGTTGTTTAGTTCAGTTTAATATAGAATTATAGATAGGGCTTGGTTTATCCTAGTTGGAGAACCTTGCCTACTTAGTACCACAAATCACTACTTGGACTAGTTGGACTTGTAGGGATGTGGAGGTTAATGAGGTTGTAGTTGCCAAGGGCTCTACGCTTTCCTATCTATTCTTGTACTTAATGCTGCCTAGGAGTTAGTCTTGATAGTTTCAGGGCTAGGTTGGTAGGTAAGGCGCTGTTAAGGCTAGTTGACTTAATTAGCAACTCTAGAACAAAGATTAGGGCAATTAGAGGACATATAGACATTAGGAATAGAGATAGAACCCGAATAGAAAGAACCTAGGACCATTGGATCATGCTAGTAGGTTAGACCAACCATATGAAGTGTTCGTCCCATTTAATTATAACAAACAAAACAGTTTTCCATAATCCCCCAATTTCTTACGTTTCTTAGTTAGTCTTTTTAATATCGTAAGAATTGATTGTTTTGGGTTCCCTTTGGGCCTCGACCCCTACTTACCACTCTACTTTTATAGAGGAGTTAGAAGGGATTATTTTGACTGGACAAGGCTAACGACACGTCCGTAAAATTGGCGCCGTTGCCGGGGAACCAATTTTTTCTTTCTTACGATATTAGCTTGATTAACTACAGGTCTAACTAGTGCATGGTCAGCACCCGCGCTACTAATCTTTCCCTTACTAAGCTTATCTAGAGATCAAACACATTGCTTGAAGAAGACTAAGAGAGAGATCCGCTGAAACGATGGAAGACCTAGACAATCCAGTCAACAATCAAGTAACAGTGCAAACACCGGAGCAGCTGCAGGCCAATCAATTGCTAATGAATCGATTCCTAGAATCCTACGCGCAACAGGACAACTTAGCCGAAAAAAGGATGATGCGGGAGCGTACTACTCCCAACTGGACACAGCAGCCTCAAGCGGTGATTGTACCACCACTTTAACAGGGAGTGACCTTCGAACTCAAGCCCGGAGTGATCAACCTACTCCCCACCTTCCACGGCATGCCCGAAGAGGACCCCATTATGCATCTAAATCAATTCCACGACATTTGCATGACAATGAAGCCGGTCAACATGTCGGATGAGCAAATCAAGATGAGGTCATTTGGCTTCACATTGAAGGATACGGCTAGAGCATGGTATTACCTCCTCCTCATGGGCACAATAGACAACTGGGAGAAGTTGCACTGGGAGTTTCTCAACCGCTACTTCCCCTGTGAAGAAAGCTAACGCGCTGAAGCGAGAGATCATGCAGGTTGAGAAAAGGAGGGAGAGTCGTTATATGACTATCTAGAGAGATTCAAAGGGCTTTGTGCTAGTTGCCCTTTCCACGGATATGAACAACAAAACTTGGAGCTGTTTCTTACTCAAGGGCTGCTTACTAATGAGAGAAGGTTCGTTGACGCATCGTGTGGAGGAAGTGTTCTTAATATGACCCCAGAGGACGTAATGGAGAAGTTGCATGACATGGCCAAGAGAACAAGAAGCTTCGGAAGGGACGTACACCACGAGGGTTGTAAACTCCACGAACTCGAGCATAGAAGGATCGAACTTGGCAGAAGATTTAGCCGATATCAAGAGAATGCTCGCAAAATTGGTACCCAATGGAGAGCAGCGCCCTGCGCGTCTCTGTGTATTGTGCGAGTACAAGTCACCATTCGGAGGCATGTCCCGAGCTTCGGGAGGATACAATCACAGAGGTAAACGCGATGGGAGATACGGACCTCCTCATCCATGGGAGATGATAGGAGCTTATAATATGGTGTTAACTAGCGACTATTAGATTAGGATTAGTGGTGTTTAGGTGCTTATTGAGTGGTATTCCCGGAATCCGGTATGGTGTTCATTTATGGATTTGCGGGATGCTCGTAAGTGGTATTTTGTGGTTTTATTATGGAGATCCCGTTTGTGCTCACTTTTAGTACATTCGGGACGGAGCTAGAGAGAAGGATACCACGCCTACACCTATGGAGAAGCCGAGAGGCGAAGCCGAGCTGCCTCGGAGCTTGTAGAAGACCGAAGACCAGCTCGAGAGAAGAAGTCACGACCGAGAGAAGGTGTTGCGACCGAGATCCAGCCCCAGAGAAGAAGTCACGACTGAGACTACATGTCGCGATCGAGACTTAGCCTCAGTTGACTTGTCTCTACCGAGACACCATATTGCGATCGTGACTTTCCACGACCTGAGAACTGAGGCCACATCGCGATCGCAGCCTACATGTCTCGAACGCGACACGGAGACGGGACCGACCCAAATTGTAGATAAGATTCTGATTTGTTCTTCCCATTTTATTAGTTATTTTGATTATTAATATTTCCATTCTATTAGATACTATATAAACCCTTAGAAATTAGGTTAGGTTATTATTCATTCACCTTTGATTCTTTTTCCAACTTCATCCTTAGAAATTCAGCAGCCAAGAAGAAAGCTTCCACCTTTGTTCCACTTTCATCATCCTCCTTGGTTTGTTTTCATCATAATTATGTATTGCTTTCGATTGGCTATGTCTGGCTAAGATCCTTCTAGTTCACTCTTAGGTTGAAGCCATTATTCTAGGAAAAGTTTGTGAGAATTCTTATGTTTATGTTCTAAGTTTAATTTCAGGATTGTTTTATGATCTCTTGTGCTTTATTGTCTATTGATTGATCTTGATTTTATCTAGGTGTGCAACTAGGTTGATTATTATCCATCATATTGCTAGGCTTGATAATTCGATTTGAAAAGTATTGTCTTTTAGGTAGCGAGCAGAATTTGCATAGACTATTTGTGAGTGCTTGTTTTGTAGAGATTATAAACCTGTGTCGAGTATCGGCTATTTGCCAATGGTATTGCATAGGCCTACTTATCTTTGATCTTTATGCTGTTGTGCTTTTGAACTTAGGATTTATTTTGTTATTGCTTACAACAAGGGTTTCTAGGACTATTTGGACTAGTTGCTAATTACAAACAAAGAGTAGGACAACCGGATTAGATAATTAAGAATATAGGATTAATAGAATTCGATGATCAACATTCCATAAGAATAATGCGCTGATGCTAAAGGAGTGAGATTTCCATCATTATTGTTTACAAACTCAACATTATTTGCTTTATTATTGCTAGTTTAGAATTACAATAAAAAAAACCTAGTTACTACTAGGTAACATAATAGAAATAAACTATCGTTGTGGCTCTCTTGGGATTCGACCCCTTCTTACCGCTTTACTAGTGGATTTATTAAGTTGGGTATCTTTGATAGGAACAGCGACCATTTTACACCTGTCAGGAGAATAAACAACAGAACTTCCAACCTCGATATAGAGACCAACATGACCAACAAAGGTGGGGGCCTTGTGAGCAACAATAGAATTAAGGAGCTCCGACTATGGAGATGATCAAGGACTTGGCAAAGAACGTCGCCACTCTTGCATCAACCACCCAAAACAACGACTTCAGGCTAAAGAACTTGGAGGTTCAAATGGGACAGATCGCGCAAATAGTCTCGACATTAGCGCAAAACAACTCCAATTCACTACCAGCCGAGACGGTGGTGAATCCCAACCAAAACGTGGCGAGTACGAGTCAAAATCTAAAGAATGTCAGTGCGATGGTGTTGAGAAGTGGTAGGAATTCCGAGAAGAAGGCAAGTCAAGAAGAAGAAGCACAAGAAGACCCAGCAGAGGTGCACCCGCACACAGAAACGCGTGCCCACGCACCCTTCAAAGAAATAGAGGCATACCCGCGCAAAACCGCGCAAACGGGCACCCCTTATAGAAGATGAACGTGACCGCGCATCCTAGAGCGTGCCCGCGGCCCACCCACTAGAAGTCCGCGCGACCGTGACCTCCAGACGCGCGACCACGCGATGACAGAACCAAGTTCCGAAACTTGGGCTGAGCGCGACCGCGATGGGGCTACAGAGACTTGGGCGCGACCGTGTCCTGCTAAGCGCGCCCACGGCGTACCCATTGTTGAGGAAGAGGTAAGCAAGAAGAAGGAAATTGAAGGGGAAGGTCCGACAGAAGGAAGAAGAAGAGCTAGACGATCCAAGAGGCGATTTCAAGCTCCGACAGAGCAACTACGTGTGCATGAACTTCCCTCCGCTTTATTCGGAGAAGCCCAACTGATGATAAAGAGTTATTCGAAATCTTCTACAAATATGCCATGAACATCCATTACTCAAGCTCGTCCAAAGCATACCGAGGTACGCGAAGTTCCTCAAGGACTTTGCACGGTCAAGAGGAAGAAAAAAGATGAAGGAGACCAGCAAAGTAGCAACCGGAGAGAGAGTGTCCGCAATCTACCAGCAGCGCATGCCTCGTAAGTTCAATGATCCTGGTATGGTAACTATCCCTTGCCAAATTGGCAATACTAAGTTTGATAGAGCTATGTTAGACTTAGGGGTTGCTATAAATGTCTTCTCATATTCTCTATGCAAGCAATTAGGACTTGGACCCTTAAATGAGACAGATATTCTAGTCCAATTAGCTTATGGGTCGACTATTCGTCCTAGGGGAGTGGTAGAGAACGTTCTAGTTAAGGTAGATAGCTTTTCTTCCCTACAAACTTTTATGTGCTAGACATGGAGAATGATAGTGAGGGTGTACCTACACTGTTAGGAAGACCATTTATGAGAACATACATCACTAAAGTGGACTTAGGAAGAGGGAAATTATCATTAGAGTTTGATGGAGATGTAGTTAGCTTTGATATTGACAGTGACGAGGAGTCTGGAGATGAGGCTACTAGTGTTTTACTATTAACTTAGTGGATCCCAAGAGGGATGTTGACAAGTTAGAATTAGCGTTGGCCAATGCCCCCCCCCCCCCCCCATGCTAATATTAGAAGGAGAAATTCCTCTTTTTCTTCCACCTATTTTTCAGGTACCCAAAGTGACGTCAGAGTTACCGCGGGACACTACGTGGAGAAGAAAGAAGGGATACGATAAGGGGCACACAAAGAAGAAAAAAGGTATTAAGAAGTATTGGATACGAAAGGATGAGCTAACCAAGAGATTGGTCAAAGAAGGATGAGAGAGAGGTATGTCGAGTCAATGACGTTAAACAAAGGCGTTGACCGGGAGACAACCTGACAAAGAGATAATTTATCTTTTCCCGTTTGAGTTATATTGTCCTTGTATCACAATGAGAACATTGTGTAGTTTAAGTGTGGGGGAGGGGATTATCCTCGCATATCCCTGCATTTTAAAAATTTGGAGTCTGTTTTCCCCTTTTTGTTGAATTTTGAATTTATAGAGTCGATATCCTTAATTTTCCCCTTGTTTGTGACGGTGTGAACTTACGCAAAGATGCATGATCTTCAAATTTTCTTACTATGCCTCAAATGTTAATATTTTAATTATATATGGTGAGGATATGTTGGATTAAGTAGAAGACTTAGGCTTGAGCATGTGGATTATGACTAGGACGCATTAGAACCTTATTAAGATTGCATAATCACCACCTTTTCTTCTGTTTATCACTATGGCACAATGAATTGTTCGTGTCCTTTTTGCGAGAAAAAGAAAAAGTATGAAGGTAGTGAGCTCCAAGTAAAAGAAAGTCGGAAGAGCACGCGATCTCCAAGGTGTGAAATAGAACCAAGGGTTCGATCCTCCATGGCCTATTAAGCAAAGAGTTTGATAACAGCCTGGACCATAAAATGGACAGGTTCTACTCAAAAATAATTTAGTCTAGACCATAAAATGGATGGATCCTGCACCCAAAATGTAAAGGTGTAGAAAAAAGTGTAATAGGATAGAAGAGAGCAAGGAAAAATTGCATGTGGTGTAACTTGAGTGAAGTGTGGTTGATAATTATTTTCAACAATGTTGGAACTTGTGCAGAATTATCATAAGTAGGAAGCATGTTAAGACAGGCTCTAGTCGCTTATTTAATTTTTTTGTTATTCACATTTATATGTCACTTGGATAGAGACATCTTCGGTATAGTTTGGAGATTTAGGTGATTGCATTTCCGTAGAGGTGAGCATAGTTCAAATATTGGGGGATACTTGGTACCATTGTTAGAGTCTAGCTAGTTAATTTGTATTGTTTTGAAGTTTTATTCTAGAGTCGGAATCTACACCCATTGCTTTACAATTGTACGTACCAAGAGTTAGAGCGTCGAGACGGTGACCACTACCGTCAATCCATCCATACCCTTTGTGTTCGTGTGGAGTTAGCAGTAACTACTAGAGGATGAGCAAGGTTTAAGTGTGGGGGTTTGATATGCAATGCATAATACATCATAACACATGGCCGTTAGCTCATAAATCGAGGAACTTGGCATGTCTAGATTGCATATTGTCATGATTCAGACCAAGCAAAGCCGAGACACTAAATACGAGGATTTGGAGCTTCCAAGCAAAAAATAGCCAAAAGGGAGCAAGAAGGAATCGTTGGTGCCAGTGGCGCGACCGCGCCTGAAGAAGTGCAACCACACAGTTTCATTTCTTATAAATAGGGAGAGCTTTGCCTCCTCCCTAATCATCCATTAATCCTTTATACACATTTCATATTATGTAGTTTAGCAATGAGCCAGGAGTAGTCTCCTAAGACTTTGTATGGTTGGTTCGAGCCACTAGGCTGATTCAATGTGAGGTTTCTATCCTTGGTTCTTATTATAATATGTCTCTAATGCTTTATCCTCTTGCTCGTATTATCCGTTGAACTGAATTTGCATTATGGATTGATCATGTAGGTTGAGAACCTTGCCTACTTAGTAGATAAGGCCTGGTTTATCCTAGTTGGAGAACCTTGCCTACTTAGTAGCACAAATCACTACTTGGACTAGTTGAACTTGTAGGGATGTGGAGGTTAATGAGGTTGTAGTTGCCAAGGGCTCTACGCTTTCCTATCTATTCTTGTACTTAATGTTGCCTAGGAGTTAGTCTTGATAGTTTCAGGGCTAGGTTGGTAGGTAAGGCGATGTTAAGGCTAGTTGACTTAATTAGCAACTCTAGAACAAGGATTAGGGAAATTAGAGGACATATAGACATTAGGAATAGAGATAGAACCTGAGTAGAAGGAACCTAGGACCATTGGATCATGCTAATAGGTTAGACCAACCATATGAAGTGTTCGTCCCATTTAATTAAAAAAACAAAACAGTTTTCTATAATCCCCCAATTTGTTACGTTTCTTAGTTAGTCTTTTTAATATCGTAAGAATTGATTGCTTTGGGTTCCCTGTGGGATTCGACCCCTACTTGGCACTCTACTTTTGTAGAGGAGTTAGAAGGGATTATTTTGACCGGACAACCGTAATGACATGTCCGTCAAGTAACATCGACAATCAACTGAACCCACTAATGAGTCTACAACACCTTCTTATGATGAGATATTATGAGCGATGACATGGGGGAGCACCAAACTTCAAAGAAATATGAAATAGTTGACTGTGGCGAACGTGAAACTATGAGAGAACTAAGCGACGATGCAATCAAATCAAGAAAACTTCGAGACATAGCTTGGTCAACAGTCCTAATTTATTGGGAAGATATAACAAAAGATTTCCGGTTGACTCTCATCTCAGTTGATAAACATCCCGATATTCATAATGTGAGTTCCTTGGTTGTGCTATTTCACAAAGGTGCATTAGATTTTGATGCTATATGCGATGAATTCTAAGAGGAGTTTGTTCTACAAAATGATTTGGATGAAGGAGCAATCCAATATGACGATCTGATCCAAATCGACATCCGCCTCTACTCCAGTGGTGACCGTCGATCGGTAGCTATGTTGACTGTCGATTTCGATGGTTTGACAGGTGAACACCTATTTGATGGAAGCACATGCCTTGAGAGTCCAAAAGAATTTCCGGTGACTGCCCCTTGAAGACTAGTGTCTGCCAATTTCTTGACTTCTACAAGGTTGATTTGTAGGATGATTCCGGTGACCACTTCACTCTTAGCGGTGCCTGCCGATCATCACCAGAGGAAGAAAAGCGCCTGCCGATTGTGAGCAGCAACTTCCTCAAGCCATTTTTCGACCGATCTCTTTTCGAATCCTTATCCAATGGTTTGAATTTGCCTTCCGAGAGTTCCCCTACCCCCAAATGTAACATTCCCAGTAGTTTTGAGTTGTATGAAGTTGCTTAAGACGCACAAGGATATGTTACAGAAGTATCGCGATGTTGAGAAAAACGCGCCCTTCTATGCTGAGCTGAGAGCAGATTATCGTGCAACAATATTTATGAGTGGATTGGCAAAGCATAAATAAGAACAAATAATTCGAGCGATGAAGAAGAAGATAGTGAGAGAGCAAATTTTTGTTGTCCTATAGAAACGCATACCGAAAAAGTTGAAGATTCGGAAATGTTCTTGATTCCGATCACAATCGGGAATGAGAAGTTCTATCCGGCCATGCTTGATCTAGGTGAATCCAATAATGTCCTTCCTTCTTATCTTCATGATTCTTTGGTTCTTGGTCCGTTGTTCTATACTAGATTTGCCTATCAATTGGCAGATAGGTCCGACATCCTTCCCCTAGGGAAGTTGGAAGATGTATTAGTGGGTGTGGGAGAGTTTACTTTTTCCGTTGACTTATACGTTATTCAAATGGACTATTAAGAGAAAGAGGTACCGATTATTCTAGGTAGATTGTTTATAAGAACTGTGAATATAGTTATTAATGTACGTGATGGTTCGACAACAATGTGATGGTTTATTGACGAAATGACAACTATCACTCCAACATTTCATTCTCTTTTCGGGATTGATAAAGTCGAACCGAGCCTGCATGTTTCTATTGAGAGAGATATGAGCGAGCTGAAGCTTAGTGATAGTGATGTTTTGGGCATTTTCCCTAGTGGACAAATCTTGCCTAGAGAACCTAGTTCCATGTCTGCTATGCAGGATACGATGAAGAGTAGAAAATATTCCCCGGAAAATTCCAAGTGTGAGTAAGTGTACTTGAAGTGCGTTGAAAAGGCCAAGAAGCCTAATGTTAAACGTTGACAAGGGCATACTCACAAATTTTTATATACTTTTTGTCTACATGTTTGGCAGGCAAAGGTTCCGAGAGACTCGGACACCAAAGAGTGAGATGATCTTAATGGGAGTCGAGGCATGACTCTAACTAAGGCATTTCTCGGCAGGCAACCCGAACAAGGTAGTTTTGTTTCCTTAGTTTAGTTAGCTTAGTTTCAATTCTTAGTGTAGATTGAGCTAGTCTATGTCCAGATCCTCCATTGAAGAGATACAATGGTATGAATACATTTATTCTTTTGAAATCATGTTGGAAATCGAGTGAAAATGAGGTTTCATGAGGGAAAAATTGAGTGCAAAAGAATTGGCGTGCAAAAATTGAATGAAAAAATAGAGTAGTATATACAAAACAAAAATTAAATTGAAACAAACAAACTATTTTAGAGGGATGAGATAAGAATTGAGAGAAAAAAAGTGAGTGTGAGAAAGGAAATTGAGTGATGGAGCGTTTTTAACGGTAAGTCGTTTGAGGAGATTGACGGTAAAACAAGAGGGTTTTATGAAAAGAATGAGTTGATTGAGTGTTGGAAATGTTTTGAAAGGAAAGTGATAATTGCAAGATTTTGTCCAAATTTAACCCCAATTCCCCAATCTTCCTCTCACATACACCATTAAACCCAATCACAAACCCTCAAAACCCATTTTCTCCCTCTTCTTCATAATTCTCCTCCATAAAAACCCTCGACCCCTTCCATTAACCATAATAATTCCACAAAATTCCCAACAGAACACCTTCCACTTCCTTTTAGAGCAAATTCGAGTTTGTATTTTCCTAAGTAAAGAGCAGAGACCGCCTGTCCAGTAGAGGTGCCCGTGACCGATTCTATTTTTCACAAATTCCCAACATTCTACCCAAAAGTTGCTCATGTCATTCTCGTCATTAGGTTTGTCTCGTCTTGATCTACATTTGATTACTTATTTGCCCGATTTTAAGTTGATTCGAGGGAGTGACGTCCTTTGAATTGTTCGTCAAGTTTTCAAACGGTTTTGGGAAGTTGATTTGAGTTCGTGACCACCAGCGACCGCCCCTACCTTTTCGATTACCACCTCATCGCTTTTCAAAAGTCCTCCCTATCCTATTTGTGATTTTTCGACGCCCGCCTATCCAAATTTGCGAAATTTCTATAGAAGCTTTGGCCGCCGATCATTCCTCAGTGCATCCGCTCGCTTTTTGCCTTTCTTATGTATTATTTTGACTTAGATCTTTCCATTATAACATCATAAGTTTGTGGCGCCGATCCATGACATCCGAGGCCGGTCCTTCTCCATCCAAGAGAGCCAAGTTAATTATTGATGTGACAAAGATTTGAGAGAATGTCACATGTCGATATTTCATGGGAATTGCATATTTATGATTGTTTGAGGTCAATGTTTGACCATTGCGTCATGGGTGCATTTTACGTCATGTCCACCCAGACTTTTGAATGTTGGACGAAGGAGTTCCTCACGACTCTACGGGTTGATCAGCGGATGCGCAAAGTGCATTAAAGTTTAAGCGAAGGGTATCACAACATTCAATAGTGCAAGCTTGAAAACATCTTTGACATAATTTCTGCTTCGGTTGCTTGTGATTGGATGGTGAAGAATGGACTGTTTCACTTTTGGTTCCGTTCGACAGGAGCATATTTCAACACGTTGACTACACACTACAATTATTGGTTGTCGCACCCATATCTTCGTCTTACCCACAAAGGTGATTCAAATGGCATTCAATGGGCAGCCCGAGGTCAATGTCCTTGGCCGATTTATGGGCAATATTGACGGTGATGCCAAACAGCTCTGCTGTTTTGGATTGGTCATCGATTTTTCTTTAGAGTTGTGAGACGTTCCAAAGTGATTCCGAGGATTAGATTTGTGGGTGGGGTGATTACATTGATTGGTGATGCCCTTGATTTTGCTCCCTCTGATGAGCCACTTGTTTCCAAACGGTTCCAGTTCGATTTCGTTCGTATGAGAGATTTCCAAATCTTGAAAACTGGGTGGACTCGCACCCGTGATATAAACTACTACGTCTTTAGTGTTCGTGGTGTGCACAATTTCAAGCTTCCTAGACCTGAACCTTTTCCATACCCGAGTGATCGGTATGAGGTGTGGGAGCTTCCTAGTAATTAGGCGCCCCACATTGTTGATGGGCCTAAGCCAATGGAGATCGACGAAGAGGTATAAATACTTGTGATTACTTTCTAAATCAATCTTAGTAGCAGAAACAAGGGATTTATGGTTGTTGACACTCAAATCAATTAGAAAGACAAACCAACAAGTAGGAACTAATGTATGAAAAAACACTTAATCATATACTATCCATTCCTAGTTAACACGTTGATCACAGTAATTCATTCAATATCAAACATGCAATGTGTTTCTACTCTTATATAAAAAATAACTAGAACCTCAAACATAACATAATAGTCATTTACAAAATAGTTAACCATGAAAATCCCATCAATGGTTCAAATCAAAGGAAGGAATAAAAAAGGAGCACCAAGACATGAACATGAGAGACTAGCCCTAAATATCAGTTCTCTACCCAACAAATTAGCACAAACAGGTACTAATATGATATGCTTTCCCCAAACGTATAGAATGCATAAAACAAGTACAAACTATCCTAGCAAAGGGTATAATCAACACAAACCCTAGTTGGCCAAAGCAGAAAATACCAATCAACCCTAATCAATTAATCCAAGAGAATAGATAACACAAATTGCAATAGACATAAAATAGAAAAAATCACAACTGTAAATCAATTAGGAACTTCAAGATCCAACTAAGTGAAAGAGCGCTTAGTTCATATTCATCTTCTTAATAATAAAATCTGGAAAATGTGATTAAAACAAATGCAAAACACGTCTCGGTCATATTCCTAGTAGATATCAGCAGGGCGCCAATCCTTGCGTTGAGCATCCATAGAAAAAAGCACACTGTCGGGCGCCGCCGCGAGCGTACTGCTTCCAATTCTTCCCTTCAACTCTTGGTTTCGGTCTTGATCTTCACTTGAACTCTTCAAAGACTTCTAAAATTCTCTAAATCACTTGATCTTTCACACTTCATGTAGATTAATCAATGTATCCTATTGTACACTATTAAATATCATAATCATGTAGAATACCGTCAAATCCTTGAGCAATAGACGTATTGTAGATGTTCCTATCAAACTCCCCCACACTTGAACTCTACTCGTCTCGATTACAATCAGACTGCCACTTCATAGAAATGAAAATGATGTGGAAATCCAACTACAAATTCGTCAACAAGAACAAGAGCACCATATGCTCAAATCAACCTACACTCCAGTAAATTATCTCAACACATAAATATCATCAAGTTCAATCATAATGAACCACAAATTCCTAAGAAAAATCTTCATACCTCAACAACAACTATATGCATCAAACATCATTTGACAACAAATCTAACCTAGACTATTCCGTACCATCATCAAATGTGCACCACAATGTCATAATAACATCAAAATCTCTACTCTCCCACACTTCAACACAACCTAGTCCTAATTATGCAATAAAATTCCACAACCACAACAAAATGAATTGGTACATAACTAACCTCCTTCCACAAGCTCTAGATTAAAGTGAACTCGTAGATACTACACTTATTGCTCCAAGTGAAAACCTACCCGAAAACCCTCCATATACATCGTACACTTATGTCTCTGGGCCATGTAAAATTGAACATCCTAAGACACTCAATTTTTTTTCACTCCAATTCTTGCTAAGGCGTCCTTTTGGGGTTCACCTAACAATCTCATAAAATGTGCTCACCAACGTTACTATTAATCCAAATCTTATTTTTTCCAGGCCTATTGCAAGCGAGATTACCTACTTATTCCCTGAGCCACCCTTTCAGGTTTTCCACTCATCTCAAGATTTTAAATTTTAGCTTTTTTAATCTTTATGCTCTTCTAATTTTTCAAAAATGACAGGTAGAACATTGTACTCCTCCTCCAACACTTAAAATAGACATTGTCCTCAGTGTATGGACACAATAGATAAGGGAAAAGATGGCGATACCCAAAAGATAAGGTGAAACTTTTGATGGAAGGAACTCCTCGTTGTCTTCAATGGACAATTGTGGTTGCAATGGTTATTGAAGTTGGATATGTACTTGCAATGGATTGTCAAAGATGAAATGCGACTCAATCAAGGTTATTAAAATCGGGATTTTAGGAT
>NW_027369749.1:0-40547 GCF_046119375.1 Phyllobates terribilis | reverse complement strand
TTAGAAGTTGTATTAATAAAAATAAGATTATTATGATGCCTCCATAATTCATACCAAAGAAAACAAAGGATTTTAGGTTTAGAATTTGTTGTTAGAAATGATTCAAAGACTTTATTTAAATTATTTGTAATTGTAAAATTGAAAATAGAACCAAGTCGAATTTCTAAATCATGTATTGCAGTTTTAGTTGAAGTTCATTCAAAAAGAAATGTCAAACAGATTCAATCGGACCATTACACAGGGTACAATAATTTAAAACTCTGTTAAAATAACAATTTAAGCGTTCAGTAGTTGATAAATAGTCAGCTAAAGCTTTCCAATTTTTTATTTTATTTTAGGTGGAATATTTAAATTCCACATTTTATTAAACACTGAAGTATTTTGGTCAATTAAGTTTTTTCTAGTTAGTTCTATGGTAGATTTTGTGGTAAATTCACCCGAATTTGCAATATTCTAAATAATTTTATCCTCTGTATCAGATTCTGATAAATAGATTTTAATAATTTGGTTAACAATATTAATAGGAAGATAAATTGCTAATTTTATTGGATTTCATTTTTTAGTCATAGTAATAAATTCAGAAACTTTAGTATTATGATCATCCTTTGGACCTTAGCAGGATTGAGGTATGTTCTAATATCAATATCTTTAATTGACTTGTATGCCCAAAAATTTATATGTTTACCATTTTCAATTACCCAAAAAATATCTTTTTTTAAATATCTCTGATGAGTTTTACCCATGTATTATTGTGACGAGTTAGTAATTTCCAAAGTAAATTCATTTAAAGCGAGATATTTACTGAAGCAGCTTTAGGTAGACCCATACCACCAAAATATTTTCGTTTACATATATTATCCCATGATATAAGTGGTCTACAAGAATCATTTTGTTTATTCTAAAAGAATTTTCACTAGTATAAAATGATGAATAGAATACGCTACATAGAAAACGGTTCAAAAAATATAGATGTCTACTTATGGCTTATAAACACGGACAACGGTTATTTAAAAACCGTTGTATTTGATATGGTTTTACAACAAAAGACAACAATTAAACACACAACCGCTGTCTTAGATATTTTTTTTGGAAACACGAATAACGGTTCATTTCATAACGTTGTCTATTAAGAAAACATCTCTTATGGATGTTGTTGTACAAAGTATTCTGAAATATTTATTTAATCTTTCAAAAACCATACTCTTAGCTATTCTTCCCTCCCATTCACAAAACCCTGCCGCTCCAAAAAACACGAAGTTCTGCCGCTCACAAAAGATATCCATTGTTAAAGTCCTGAACTCTTCTTCTAGCTTTAGAACCCTAGAAAATCCGTTCGTGAAAATTGACCCTAATAGAGATTTAGTTGCTTTAATTTGTCTTGATTGTAAGTTCCCTAGCTCGTTACTTACGTGGTTTACTTTTTGTTCAGTTTCAATCCGGCTTGAATTTCACGACCGCTCTTGTTTAAATTAAAACAAATTCATTGAGCAACCAATCTAGGGATTTGACTTTAAGTTTGGATCTTACGACTTGTTTCAATTTCAATACTAAGTGCAAGCAAACAATCTCAAAATTTGACTATAATTTAGGTTTGTTTCAATTTGAATTTAAGCAGAACCCACTAATGACTAGTTTCAGTTTCACTTTTGCTTCAGTTTCACAATTCGGTAAGTTCCCTGGCTCAAGTTCAGATTTTGTTGGTCTTGAATGGGTGGTTAGTTCCTTTAATGTCCATTTAATTAGGGCAGAGGACTGATCCCACATGTCAGTGATTATAATTGGTTTGATATGAGAGTGTGATCCATTTATGTACGTGATATCATAATACTATCCTATTTTTGCCATTCTATGCTTATTGCTGCTTAGTAACAAGAAAAGCCTATATCAACGGTTTTGACATCAAGAGTATAATTTTTCATATTTGGTCCACTAGAACCTGTTCTGACTTCTAGGAACATCCTCCTTCAGGGCAAGGGCTGTGTTTGTGTAATCCTGGCTAAAGGGTCTTCCTTGTGAAAAATATTGCAAGGTTCAATTTTGATTCTGCTGATTCTTTTAGGTGTAAAGAAATATATGATTTTTTAAATGTTTCTATGATTTTATAGGTTTGTAGGTGACAGAGGTCGTTGGGCCATGTCAAAGTAATTATCCCTTCAAACTACTCTACGAATGTAAAGCGGTAAGTAGGGGTCGAATCCCACAGGGAGTCAGTGGATCAATTCTTGTATTTCTAGTATAATTAGCTTTTAAAGTAACAAAATGGAAAGGGGGAAGGGGGGGGGGGATATGGTGAAACTAACTAAGCAACCTAAGAAAACAATAAAGGCAAACACTTTGGTCACCACGCATCTACACTACGGGTTCCTGGGTTTGTTCCTTGACTTCTTATTGCTAATCGGGTTCATTCTCTAAATTATATGGTAAGTTTATCCTAATCCGTTTCTTTATGGCTAATTAACTAGTCCTAACGCCCTTACACCTAAATACATCCCTGAAACTATCAAAGGTTAATCCCTGGGCAGCATAGAGTTCAAGAATAAATAGGAATGCGCAACGCCACTTGGCTACTAACGCATCATTACCCTCCACACATCAACAAGTCCAACTAGTCTAGGTAAATGAATTGCTACTAAGAGGACAGGTTCTCTAACTAGGATAAAACAGGCCTAGCTATATGAAATAGATCTATAAACCTAAGTAGTTAATCTAGATAGATAAATCACAATCAATAAGTATTATAAGTAAGAGGATAAAACAAATCAAATAACATATATTATTATTAGAACAATAAGAATAAGTCTACAAATCCATACACCCGTAGGTTTCCGCCTGGAGAACAAAGCTAGGAGACTACTCGCTCCTCATTCTAATAAAACCTAATGAATAAATGTATGGAATGTTATGTGTTAGATGGAGGAAAAACTTTCATCTATTTATAAAGACTTAAAACCCTGGAAAACTATAAAACCCTAGGAGACAATCATTAAAAATTACAGATCAAAGCTCCATTAGAAAGCAATTAAAAGGTCCGAAGAGATCCCAATGAAAAGCCCAAAATAGAGTCACAACCCAGCAGCAGCTAGGTCGCGCCCAGGTCTGGCCCGTGTGCGCCTGGGCGATGGCGCGGTCGCGTCTGAGCATGCACGGTCGTGCCCGGGCGGACGATTTTGCTCATTTTGCAGGCGATCATGGGCACGGTCGTGCGGGTCGTGGGCGCGGTTGCGCCTAGGTTTCTCTAGCTTCTTCTCCTACGTGGACGCGCGAACCTGCCTCGTCCTTTGGCAGTTTCCTCTTCGGTCTTCTCCCAAATGCTCGTAATCTTCATGTTTAACCACTTTGCTGTGTGAGGTCCGGACTACGGTGATATGCTCTAAACCATGGCCCATATGCCGATAAATGATGCTAACAACCACTCGTTACGCCATACTAGATGCCGCTCATTAGATCCCCACACTTAAATCTTGCTCGTCCTCGATTAAGTTGTTGCTAACTACTTGGCGAACTCAACGAGTATAGAAGACATGACTGAAGTGGTCGTCGATCAAGACTCTAGCTCCTGGTACCTGCAATCATCAAAATCAATGGGCGTAAACTCCGACTCTACTAGAAATACTCAAAAGTAATGTCAACTTAACTAGATTTTAAACTAACCAAACAATGACAATCAAATCTTCCCCAAGTTTTGAACTATGTTCACTCTACGCCAATACACGAACCTGAATCCTCAAACTATGCTAAAGATGTCTCTATCCAAGTAATAAACCAATGCAAATAACGGAAGATCAAATAAGCGACTAATTATTGTCCTAGAATGTTTCCTACTTACAACTATTATGCATGAGTTTCAACACTGTCGAAAAAAACAACAACCACAACTCTACTTAAGTCATATCACATGCACTTTCCATTGCTCCTTTTCATCCAATTCACACATTTTTCACTTCATTTTCACTTTTGGGTATCGGGCCCTTTCATCTTAGGGTCCGAGCCAATTTATTTTTGAGGTATTGAGCCTGTCTGTTTTAAGGTCCAGGCTACTAATGAGACTCTTTGCTTATTTAGTCATGGAGGATCAAACCCAAGGTGATCTTTCACATCCCGGAGATCGCGTGCTCTTCCGACTTATTTCACTTGAGTTCACAACCTTTTTATTTTCTTTTTCATTCATGATGCAAAAAGACGGAAGCAACTTATTATGACATAATGACAAACTAGAGAAGAGATGGTGAGCATGCAATCTAAGTGTCGGTCCTAATGCGTCCTAATCATAATCCACATGCTCAAGTCAAAGTCCTCTACTTGATCAAACATATACTCATCATATAAACTTGAAATATTAACATCTAAAACATAGTAAAAAGATTCAAAATTCATGCACCATTATATAAGTTCACACAACATCAAAATAGGGGGAAAACTATGAGTACCGACTCTAAAAATTCAAAAATGCTCAAAAATTCAAACTACTTAGGATAGCTGAGATAATTCCCCACCCCCACGCGATGTCCTCATTGTGAAATAAAGAACCAAGGTAAAAGAAATGGAAGTAAGAAAAATACCTCTTGGACGGGTTGCCTCCCGGTCAGCGCCTTTATTTAATGTCATTGGCTCGACGTTTTTCTCTCATTGTTACCCAGCAATAGGCCTCTTGAAGGCCATATCATCTATAAATCCTCACTTCTTTCTCACAACATAGGATCTGGCACCTCGCCGTTTCCTAATCCTCTTGTCGAACCACCCTCTCTTCTTCTTCTTCCTCACCATGTGTGGCCTTTTTAGGTGATTTGTATGACGAGGCACATGTGCTCGGGATTCCAGATTCCCAAACATTTGGAGGTGTGGACGCACGTAGGTGATTCGACACAGCTTGCGGTCATCTCCCGAGTCAAATAACTCTCCCTTATCATCTAATGGTGGACCTGGATCATACTCATTGTTATTCAGCAGCTGAGGGAGACCTTTGCGGACAACGGTTGCAAAGCGGGCTTGGGTACGTGGATCCGGTGTGCGGGTGCGCACATCAGCATAGAAGAGGATGTGGTTGTGCAGGTACGGGACACGGTCGCACATAAGATCAGGGGGCTTGACGCTGGTGCGTGGAGGTGGACCCGGTCACACCGGGACTTCCGAAACCATCACCGTCAAGGCACGGTCGCGTGTTTCCGGAGCACAGTCGCGCTGTTCTGCAATAGATGGCTCGTTTTCGTGCTCCTCGTGTTGTGGGTGCGTGTCTTTCTGTATTTAAGCCTCAACCTCCTCTGTGTCATCGGGAGGTGGTGTTGGTTGCGTTGATTTTAAGTGCTCCATGTCAATAGCAGGTAGGGCTGTTCAAAAATATCTGATCCGCATGATCCGATCCATTAATCCGCCAATCCGATCCAAAATAATCCGTATCCTATGAATAATTATCCGAATCTGATCTGATCCGGAAAAATTCCCAGATCAACGGGTCGGATACAGATCAGGGTTAGCTATCCGCCGGATATCCAGGGGTAGCTTGAAATAAAAAATAAATTAAAACCTAGATTTATAATTGAGTTTATCTATACATGTTATTGTTGATTTGAGTGTTCATTCTGCTTTTATTTATGGGCCGAAATATTAGTTAGTGGGCTTTTTATTAATGAATGGCTAGAGTGTCCAACAATGTGTAGACATATAAAATAAAAACCCTAACTCTTGCTTTTACTTTCAACAGCCGCTCACAGCCTCACAAATCACAATCACGTTCTTTCTTTCTCTTTCAGTGAGAGCTCCTCCATCTTCCCCCACTTCATCTTCTCCCACTCCATCTTCAATTTTTCGTGTTCTCCTGGCTTGGGTAAGTAGTAAATACTAATTATTAAGTATTTTGTTTCAATGTTTTAGGTCTCTTGAAGTGAAATAGATGAGATCTAAATTAGTTTGATGTTTTTTTCTAGCTTTGCGTTTGGCCAAGCTCGGACCTGGATGTGACTAAGCTTGCAACTTTACAAGTAAATATCATATTTTCTCTATTCTTGCAATTATTTTTTTGATTTTGGCTACTAATGTGATTTTTAATGTCTTTATTTGTTTGATTTTTGTTTGATGTTGGCTACTAATTTTGGTTACTGAGGTCTTTAATATCATATACTCCATTTGTTCTTTTATAATGATCATTTGGAGGCGCAATACTATTTCCCTTATAGTTGTCTTTGTTGAAAAAAGTATTTACTGTACTGCAAAAAATTAAATAGAAAGAATAGAGAATTGAGAAAGAAAGGGGGATAGTAATCTATATTAATGTGCTCTCTTAATGTTGGCTACTGATTTTGGCTATTGATGTTAGCACTGATGTGGTCCTTATATAATCTATATTAATGTGCTCTCTTAATTCCTTATATTTTGGATTGACTTCTTTAAATATTAATGAGTATCTTAGATTGACTTCTTAGTTTAAATATTAAAGAATATATGATATGATATTATCTTATTTTGTAAGTAATGTTACAAGGCTATAGTAATAACAAAAGTAAGAATAATTAGGTTGTTTTTAGTTGTATGTTGCAGCAGAAATGAATTAAGCTGATTTTTAATTGTATTTTGCAACATAAACAAATTAAACCGTTTTTAATTGTATTTTGTAGCAGAAATGAATCAAGATGAATCTGACGTGCTTGGCGATTGTGTTCCAGTTGTTCATATTCATGACTCCTCAATGGAGGAGGCTAAAGAAAGCATCCAGAAGACTAAAAGTCCTTCAAGCGGAAAACCTCCTAGGCATCCTAATTCCGACAAAACCTCTTCTGGATCGAACTGCATTGATGGTAAGAGACGAAAGACTTCTCCTTGGTGGTCTCATTTTGATCATATTCCTAATGCAAGTCATGCAAAATGCAAGTATTCCTCTACTTATTGGTTGCAAAGCTATGAATGGAACTACATGTCTAAAAAATCATGTTCAAAGATGCAAAAAATTTCCTGCCAATTTGGATAAAACACAAAAGATGATAGAACTTGATGCAGAAATTACTGAGGGTGATAATGGTATATTTGAGAGAACCACAATCCCTTCTTTATGGCAATATAGCCAAGAAAATTGTAGAGAAGCTCTTGCTCTTATGATTATTTTGGATGAATTGCCATTTGCTTTTGTGGAGCATGAAGGATTTCGTTATTTTTGGAAGTGTTTGAATCCTTCCTTTGTTATCCCTTCAAGGTCTACTATAACTAGAGATGTTTACAGTTTATTTGTTGATGAAAAGAAAAGGTTGAAAGACTGCTTTAAAACATTGTCTTCTCGAGTTAGTCTTACCACCGATGCTTGGACTTCTGCTCAGAATCTAAGTTATATGTGCCTTACTTCTCACTTTATTGATGATAACTGGGTTCTGCATAGAAGGATTCTGAATTTTTGTCCTCTAGCTGGGCATTCCGGGCATCTAATTGGTAGAGGGGTTGAAAAATGCTTAGTTGATTGGGGAATCAAAAACATCATGACTATTACAGTAGATAATGCTAGTTCCAATGATTTAGCGGTTAGCTACTTAAGAAAAAAAATCAATCATTGGGAATCTGGGATTTTGGATGGAAGATATTTGCATATGAGAGGTGTTGCTCACATATTGAATCTGGTTGTAAAGGATGGATTGAAGAATATGAATAAATCAATTCTTAAAGTTCGTACTCTTGTAAGGTTTGTTAGATCCTCTCCTGGAAGGCTTCAAAAGTTTAAAGCATGTGTTGAAGAGGAGAAATTAGATAGTAAAAGTCTTGTTTCTTTGGATGTTGAAACTAGATGGAATTCGACATATTTAATGCTTGAACCTGCTTTGAAGTTTAAGAAAGCATTTGATAATCTGTTAATGATGGATGTTGCTTGTAGAAAGAGATGTTGAAGCTCGGTGGTATGAAGATGATGATTGGAAAAAGCTGAATCGTTTCTTGCCTATTTTGAAAGTATTTTATGATGCTACTTTGTTGATGTCTGGTTCACGTTATGTTACTTGTAATACTTGTGTTCATCATGTATTTGCTATTGGCTTGGGCATTTCTGGTCTGTGTATTAATAAGGATGAAGGTGTTAGGAAAATGGCTGAACAAATGAAGCTGAAATATGATAAGTATTGGGGAAATGTCCATAATATGAACTATTTATTGTTTGTCTCCTTACTTCTTGACCCTAGACGTAAGATGCAACTAGTTGAGTGGTTGATACATCAATCCTTTGATGCTACGAAGGCTGCAGTTGTGAATTTGAATTTAATGTTGCTTATGGGTGAATTATTTGAAAAGTATGCCTCACTTGTCCCTAAGGTAAAAAAGCAAGCTGTGTCTTCTTCTAGTAAGAACTTGGCAGCAAGTTCTTTAGGGGCAGTTATGGATTTTACCAAGTTGATGACAACAAGGTTTCAAATTGATGTGGGTTCTGACGATGCTAGCGATAAAAAAACTGAGTTGGACAAATACCTTGAAGAGGAACTAGAAGGCGATATTGAGGATTTTAATATCCTAAACTGGTGGAGGGATAATAAAAAAAGGTATCCTATTCTTTCAAAGATGGCTCGTGATGTGTTGGCTATTCCAGCTACTAGTGTTGCTTCTGAATCTGCATTTAGTACCAGTGGACGTGTACTAGACTCGTTTCGTACTTCTCTAACTCCAAAAATGGTTGAAGTTCTTATTAGTACCCAAGATTGGAAACGCAAAACTAATGCTCGAGTGATGGTAGAGGAGAGCCTAATTGCATTGGAGCAAATGGAAGAAGGTTCTGATTTTCTTTCTTTTAATTTTTGTTTCCTATATTTACTATGTATATTGATTATGCTATTTTATAAAATTTTGCAGGTATTAAGGAGTTATTCATTATGCAGCCAGATTTCATCATTGATGAGAGTTTCATGGGTGATGAGAGATCCAATTGTGATGAGTTTGATGATCCTTAGACATAGGATTTCATATTAGTAGTTATATTTTGTAAACTTTGTGTGTATTTTGGTCTCTTGGTCTTTTTTGGCTAATTAGGTGGAGAACTGGAGATGCTGATGGGTATTAGTTTTTGGTAGTCAGTTTCAAACTCCATGTATTCTCGTTTTTGGTGGGTGTTTAAACTCTAGGGTGGTGATGAAAGTAAGCTTTTATGTAAGCACTTTGGCAATACAGTCTACAGTGAATGAAGTATTTATATAATGTTTTATTGCAGTAATCTCATGTAACAGGTATTATTAATCGGATATTTAGGATACCCAAAACGGATATCCGGTATAATCCGGCAGTTTCGGATCGAATATCCGAAAAGGTTTGGATCGGATACGGATCGCAGTTTTAGAAAATTGTGTCTTTGGATATCCGACCAGATAAGCCGGATCGGATATCCGGTTATGAACAACCCTAATAGCAGGGTGGCGCGGTCACGCGGACCCTCAGAAACATCGACGCGATCGCACGAGGTAGAGACGCGGTCGCGCTCAGCCTCAGAGATAGTGACGTGGTCGCGTGTAGTACGGCGCAGTCACGCACTAACTTCCGGAAAAATCACCGCCTTGGTGTGGTCGCTCGACTCTTGGGCGCGGTCGCGCAGTTCCTCAGAAACCCATGCACGGTCGCGCGTGTCAGGGTGCGATCGCGCTAGTGGTTCTGCGACAGTGTCTTTCTCTTCCTTCATAGGGGTCTTGTCCAAATTCTTTCCGCTTCTCAGCATTGCAGCGCTAACATTTCTCCTTTCCGAGCTTTCCGTTTCATAAACGGGGGATGTCATGACACCTTCTATGACCTCAACTCTTTTCGCTAGACCAGCGATCACTTTGGCGAACTCGGCCATAGGGGGGTTTGGCTCCACATATGGATATATCGTCCGTTGTTCAATTCTCGGAGCTTCTTTCAACTCCTCCACCTCAATTATGGATCTTTTCTTGCTCTCTGGATGCTCGGTGAGAGTTATTTCATAATTCCTTGTGCTTTCCGCCATATACTGCAGTCTTTCCATGGCTTCCTCGGCGCTTCTATGAAGAACGTTCCCACCACAAGAGACATCCACCATCCTTCTTTCTGAATTTAACAGCTCGTCGATTACGAAGATTGCCAAATTGTCTTCATCGTATCCATGGAAAGGGAAACTTGCAACCAACCAATTCAACCGCCTCAGATAGTCGTGAAGGGCTCCACCTCTCACTGCACTATGTGTGAGATTTCTCTTTTAAGTGCGTTGACCTTTGCAGCTAGGAAGTGTTTATTCAGGAACTCCCTGTTCAGCTTCTCCCAGTTGGATATAGACCTCTGCGGTAGGTGATAATACCAGGCATGTGCATCGTCTCTCAGGGTAAATCCGAATGCCCTCAGCTTGATCTTCTCCTCGGGGGTGTTTGACGGTTTTGTGAACACGCAGATGTCGTGGAACATTTTTAGGTGCATTATTGGATCCTCATCAGGTCGACCATGAAAAAGGGGTAGCAACTTTATCAGTGAAGGTTTTATCTGGACTGACACATCGCCTGGGGTGGTCGGTAGGACCACTGCCTGATGTTGTCGTGCCATGTCGAAGTTTATCCAATCAATCAATTTCTGGCCGCTACCATTATTCTGTTGGTCTTCCATTTCTGCCCGAGAGTTGCTTCTCCCTTCCTGAATCAACTCAACAAGAAGGTAACTAGTAGTACGGGTGCTGACCATAAAACGGCCAACACCAAAGTTAATTAAACCAAAAACACAAGAAAAGAAAACTAGACTCCCCGACAATGACACCAAATTTGACAGAGGTCGTTGGGCCCTGTCAAAGTAAGTATCTTTTCGAACTACTCTACAGATGTAAAGCGATAAGTAGGGGTCGTATCCCACAAGGATTAAATGGATTGATTCTTGTGTTTTTAATATAATTAGCTTTTATAGTAACAAAAGGGAAAATGGGGGGGGGGGGGGAGGGGGGATATGGAGAAACTAACTAAGCAATATAAGAAAACAATAAAGGCAAATACTTTGGTCACCAAGCATCTACACTACGGGTTCATGGGTTTGATTCTTGACTTCTTATTGCTAATCGGGTTAATTCTCTAAATTATATGTTAAGTTTGTCCTAATCCTTGTTCCTTTACGGCTAATTAAGTCAACTAGTCATAACGCCCTTACACCTAAATACAACACTGAAACTATCAAAGGTTAATACCTAGGCAGCATAGAGTTCAAGAATAAATAGGAACGCACAACGCCACTTGTCTACTAACACATCATTGCCTCACACATCTACAAGTCCAACTAGTCCAGGTAAAGGAATTGCTACTAAGTGGACATGATTCTCCAACTAGGATAAACCAAGCCTGACTATATGAAATAGATTTATAAACCTAGGTATCTAATCTAGATAGATAAATCACAAACAATAAGTATTATAATCAAGACTATAAAAAAATCAATAACATATATTATTATTAAAACCATAAGAAGAAATCTACAAACTCATACCTCCGCAGGCTTCCGCCTGGAGAACAAAGCTAGGAGACTACTCGCTCTTCATTCTAATAAAACTTAATGAAATAAATGCATGAAATGTGTTATATGGAGGCAAAACTCTCATCTATTTATAAAGACTTAAAACCCTATAAAACCCTAGGAGACAATCATTAAAAAGACCATTCAAAAGCTCCATTAGAAAGCAATTAAAAGGCCCGAAAAAATCCCAAGGAAAAGCCCAAAATAGAGTCACAGCCCAACAACAGCTAGGTCGCGCCCAGGTCTGGCCTGTGCGCGCCTGGGCATGCGCGGTCGTGCCCGGGCGATTTTTGCTCATTTTGCAGGCAATCATGGGCGCGGTCGCGTGATCCGTGGGCGCGGTTGCACCTAGGCTTCTGTAGCGTCTTCTCCTACGTGGACGAGTGATCATGTTTTGCAGGCAATCCTTTGGCTGTTTCCTCTTCGGTCTTCTCCCAAATGCTCGTAATTCTCATGTTTAACCACTTTGCTCTGAGAGGCCCTGACTGCGGTGATATGCTCTAAACCATGGCCCATATGCCGATAAATGATGCTAACAACCACTCGTTACGCCATACTAGATGTCGCTCATCAGTAGGACTGAATGTGCTAAATTTCGTAATGGGCTGAATTTGTGAGGTTTATGAGGTTCTTCTAATACACTTAGATTTATTTTTATATTAAGAGATCCATTATTCATTGAGAAGCATTATCCTAATAGAGGTGAGTTCCGGTGAAAACAACCCTTATGGTGTAAAGTGCGAAGAATGTTGAGTCATTAGATTAGAAAATGGAGGGCTGAGATTAAAACATGGATTTTTTAATGAATCCACGCGGTGGCATTTTTGTAATTAATGGTGAACCTTCTTTTTTTACGTTTTCTGGGTGATTTTTTTATCCCTTTAGATGTGAACATTAGCGTGTTATATGTGAACATTAGCGTGTTATATGTGTACCCGAGAAAGTTCGCACTTCACACCATAAGGGCTGTTTTCACCGGATCCTTATTCTATCCTAATAATATTCCTTATATAAAAATCCGTTTAGGTTTTTTTTTATAACGTAGCTAGATTTTTTCAATATTGCAACACAGTTTATTAAATGTTATAACTTCTGCAGATTTAATAATTAACCTACAAACTTATGTAAAAAAATGTCAAAATACTTGTCTATTGTAAATTTGTATTTCATTTTATTACATAGGGAGTTATAGCATTCACCTTTGATAATCAAGAAATATCCCAAACGAAAAAGCCAACAAATAGTTGCATTATCACACAGTCTAGGCATAATCAGTGAAGTGCTTGAGGTATATGACCTGTCATCCGGTACTTGCTTCTGAGTTTGTAATGTTCATTTGAGTTTGTATATGATCCAGTTAGACATTCTACTTCTAGTACTTTTGAATATTGTAATCTTTCAGTGTTCAAAACTGAGAAACTTCTAAACATATACAGTATATAGTAAAATATAAGATGATAATCAACTGATTAGATTAAAAACCTATACAATATGTAAAATATGAGTTGCAACATAAAGAGTTATGTTATCATGTTAGTTTTTTAGCATTGGATAGTTATTATTTGGACTTACGGTCTGCAATGAGGTGAAAACTAATTGTAAATTTTCATATTCACTTAATGCTTACGTAAAAATGATAATTATTAAATAAATGGGGATGGGGATTAGTTTATGATCTGAGAATAACATCAATTGTGGATTAGGTGCTAAATATGGATGCAACATGTTGTGGTCATGATTATTTTAGAAGTCAAGATCGTGATTAGAGTGAAATACTACCTCAGTAGCATAGAAAATATAGTAGGATAAAAATGCTCTAGAACTAAGTTTATCAATTTCTAGGTGAATTTGTTTGCGGTATAAAATTATTGACAATAGTTTATGCAAGTTTCAAGATAACTTATTTTTAAGTTCTCTTCTTATTATCATGGTGAGTGCTAGGAAATACAATATGACTTATAAGTTTCTTGTTTTTGGAAGTTCAGTAAATAATGACATTAAGAAACCTGAACTTTGCTGAATTTTTGTAAGAAACCTGAACTTCACTAGTATAGAATTTTTGTTTCTCAGTTTACATGAATTTTTCTGAATTTTTGTAAGAAACTTGAGCTTCACTGAACTTTGCAGAATTTTTCTGTCATACTTCTATTTTAAAATTATATAATATATGCTCCTATTGATAAGATAATAGGGTTGAGCTCTTTTCTTGATAGTTCAATCAATTTATGCTGAAAAAATGTCATTGTAAGGAACCTGAACTTTGCTGAATTTTTGTTGACTTTGTTGAATTTTACTGAAAAAAATGTCATTGAAAAAATGTCTTGAGTGTGCTGAATTTTTCTTAACTTCAGTTGAGATTTAACATTATTGATTGTTTCCTAAAGCTAGCAATCTGAATTTTGTTAAACAGAATGCAAGAAACCTGAACTCTGCTGTTTTTGTTGAGTTTTTCTGAATGGGATGTTGAATTCTGCAAAGTTTTTCTAGGTTATCTTGTATAGTAGAAGGATGAAGCCAAACATTGAGCAATTGAAACATCAGTAAACTGATTACTAAGTTTCTGAGTTGTTTCGTGGCACATGAAACATAAGTGAACAATAAGCAACCTCAAAATATAATTGATAAATTATATATTTTGTCTAAATGGTCGTGTTGTCTTATTATTTTTGTCTTAATGCATATTCAAAATATAAGTGTCTTAAAGGATCTTCAATAATATCAACTAGGGTTTAAAAAATATGCAATTTAGAAGCATATTTTTACTATTTAAGCCTATTTGCTTGTTCGTGTGGCTCCTTTAGCTTAAGAAGTATATTTTAGATTAGGAAGAACAAAAATATGTATATTGGTCATACAGATCAATAACCTGAATATTGTTTCAGTTCAGTTCAGTTCAGTTTAAAAACAGAAGGGATATTGTTTCAGTTCAGTTCAGTTTAAAAATATGCAATGGTATATTGTTTCAGTTCAGTTTAGTTTAAAAATAGAAGGGATATTATTTTGGATTAGATCTTTTACTTTTAATACTAGTGTATTATCAATGGTTAGTTTTCATGACCGTGAAATCGAATTTATGTATCAAGTACTTATGACATCACTTTTTTCTCATAAACCAGGTTCAGATTAACAACTTCTTACAACAAGAGACTTGTTCATTGTAGTCTTCCGATCCAATTCATCTTTTATATATCGGCATTACTCAGGATTATAAGTGTTGGTAAGTTGGATTTAATATAGTTTTTTTCTTATTTATATACTTTTTCACATGGTTTACACTAGACAGTTTGTTATTAAGTATCACTTACTATCATGGTATTTCTATGATTATTTTAGTTAATATTTTCAATTTCTTTTTCACATATAGAAAAGAGTTTACTAGACAAATCGCAATACATACTAAATACAAAAATAGAGGTTTGTTTCTACTATACAATTGATCGAATTTGGATGCGTGCAAGTCGTACTTCACAAGAGTATGAAGATGGGGTGGAAAAGTTTTTAAAGTTTGTTGTCCAACATTCTGAAACCCGAGAAAAATACCTTTCCCATGTTTACGTTGTTGTCACGTGGAAAGAGTCAATCCGAATGATTTAAGAGATCACTTGATAATGAATGTAATAGATAGATCTTACACACACTAGATTTGGCATGCTGAGAAAGATGACTTGTTTATTACTTCAAATCAATCTGATTATAAAGATTATATGAATGAGGATACTGAAGGTGATCGATTAGAAGACATGACATATGTTATCAAAGATCATTTTGTAGGTAAGACTGAATTGTTTGATGAACTATTGAGTGATGCTAAAACACCTCTATATGAAAATTGTACCGATTTCACAAGGTTATATGTTGTCTTGAAGTTGTATAATCTGAAAGCTTCTCATGGATGAAGTAACAAGAGTTTCACTGCGTTACTTGAACTCTTAAAGGATATGCTTTCAAAGGACAATGTACTTCCTGATTGTACTTATGAAGCAAGAAAGATGTTGCACACAATGAGTATAGATTATGAGAGAATACATGCATGCCAAAATGACTGTGTTTTGTATCGGAATGAATATGAGAATCATCAGAAATGTTCTAGTGTCCTCGACAACCTAATACTACTGATTCTGGGTATTACATGCTGAGATATATGCGAGATATTGTTGAACAGAGAAGTGTAATCATCCCGATTAAGGTGTGTACATGCTTTATAATATTTAATTTAAAAGTCAATTACTTACATATACCATTGCTGAAATCAACTCATAAATATGTTGAATTTAATTCTCCAGTATTTTGGTGGTTCTTCTGAAGCTTATACATCCAACCAACTTGATGTACTGAGAGACGAATGGGTAGAGTTCGTTGATCATTATCTTGATTGGTATGTCATGATAAATACTTTTTTTTTCTTTTGGCCATTGTTATTTCTTGACATATACGTACATTTAGCCACGTGCTTTTTTTATTTTTTTTTACAGGTAGAACGATGACAAAAATCCGAGTAGCTTATGACAAGAAGATAGCTAGCTTTAATATTGTCTAATTTCATCTTTTTTATTCTATACACACTGAAAGTTTGTTAATTATGTTAGTGATATTTCATATTAGATTATATATATGTTGTCTATCAGGATACATTGTCATTAGTTTTGTAATTACCATAGACAACAAATATTAAATAAAAGACATCGGTTAAATATTCATTGTCAGTAATTAGAATTATAACAAAGACACCGGGAAAAAAACTTAGACAACGTGTGTTTACCCGTTGTCAAAGATCTTAGACAACGGAAACATCAACATAGAAAACGGGTAAAAAGATTTTTAAAATATTAAAATATAATTTTTATTTAGTTTAGACAACGGCTAAGTGTAAAAGAAAACGTTTCAATAATTCAATGTCATTAACTTGAATCTTCACAAAGACAACACAAAAAAATCTTGGACAATGTGTGTTTACCCATTGTCAAAGTTCTTAGACAACGATGAATTGAACATAGACAACGGGGAAAAAGAGTTTCAAAATATTAAAATATAATTTTTAATTAGTTTAGAAAACGGTTGAATACACTTACACAACTCCAGAAACTGTTGTCTAAATGAACTGTTGTGTTAGGTTGAACTGTTGTCTTTTACAGAGACTGCGCTTGCATAGACAACAGTTCAAAAACTGTTATCCGTGTCCGATTTCAACAGTTGTCTAAAGACTTTTTCGCACTAGTGTTTTTATTTATGTCATCTATATTGTTATGGATACCAGTAGGAAGAAAAAGACTTTGCATTAAATAATTTGTTTTTGAAAGAAGATTTTGATTGGATTAATATAGATCGACCTGCTTGAGATAAATTATTTGCCTTTCAGCTCGAAAGTTATTGTTTGAGACTATTAATAACATAATCAAAACATTCATTTTCTATTCTACCTGCTATAATTGGGATTCCTAAATATTTTTCCATGGAGGAGGTAACACGTATATTTAATTACGAGGCTAACTGTATTTTTGTTGCACTAGGAATATTATGTCAAAATTGAATAGAACTTTTATCATGGTTTATTTTTAATCTAGAAACTTTTGAAAGATATTCTAAAGTCCTTTAATATATTTAATATTAGTCAAATTTGCATTAATAAAAATAATAGTGTCATCAGCAAAACTTAAAAAAGGTATACACATACCTTGATTACAACTTTTAATTCCAACTTTATGTAACCTTTTTTGAGATTGAATATTAAGAGTTCTAGCTAAATATTTCATTGCTATTATAAATATAAACGGATCAATAGGATCACCTTTATGAAGACCGCATTTTAGTTTGAATACTGGATCGGGTTCATTATTAACCAAAAATGAAAATGAGGATGAAGTAATGCAAGTCATTATTAATGTAACACATTCATCTGAAAAGCCAAATGCTTTATATATATATGAGATATAAAAGGTCATTGAAGTTTATATTAAGTTTTTTCCATATATAATTTTATAGTCATCCATCCTCGAGATCCTTTATTTTTCTTATGAAAGGAATGAAATACTTCATGCGCAATAAGAATATTATCTTGAATTAATCTTTCTTGAACAAAGCACCTTGAAAAAAGGTGTATTAATTTAGGTAATAAAACTTGAATCCCATTAGCTAAGATTTTAGTAATAATTTTGTATGTAGGGTTACAAAGGCTAATTTGTCTAAAGTGATTAATACTTTGTGGATTTTCCTTTATAGCGATTAAAGTTATAAAAGACGAGTTGATTAAGAGAGAAGTGTTTTTGAATTAAAAAAGGCCTTGACTAGCATTGATTATTGATTTTTCCACAATAGACCAATAAGATTGGTAGAATTCTGCAGGTAATTCGTCATGAGCACAAGTTTTATTTTTGGGTTGGGTTTTAACAACATTTTAATTTCAATATCATTTGGTTGTTTAGTTAAAAAGATATTATATTCATTGGTTATAATATTTGGAATAATATTAAAGTTAGTGGACGAAATAGGATATATATGTTGAGGAGGTCTTTTGTAATTGCTACTAGAATATCTTTTTGGTCGTGATAACAAGTATCATCCATAGAAATTTAGTTTTTGCCATATGCTGAAAGTATTTGGTATGTTTATCCATTTGAGATACATTTTGAATTTTATCTCTTTGTATCCGATAAGTATGTTGGAAAGAAAGCAGAGAATTATATTTTATAACATAAGCGATTATATAGACGTATCTATTTGTCGCGACTCCTAGTGTTCAGGTTCAAAACATTATCATTAACAAAAAAGTATTAGCATAGTTTTGTATGGATTATGATGTGCATAACCTTTTATATAACTTTATGGGTACGTGAACTTTGTAACTTTATGTGTCTAATGATAAAAAGGAGAGATTAGCAGCTATTCTAAATATCAGAGTCACAATTACAATGGAAAAGTACTTAGGAATTCCGATTGTAGCAGGTAGAGTTAAGAATGAATGCTTTAATTTTGCTATATCCAAACTTCATCAAAATTTATCCACATGGAAAGCTAATTCACTCTCCATGGCTGGAAGACCACTTTTAATTTAGTCAAATTTACTATCCATGAATAACTACCTCATGCAGAGTTTTTTTCCTTCCAATAGGAGTTTGCAACATAATAGATGACATCAACATATGATTTTTTGGGCATAAACAAAACTCCAACGCGACACCGTTTCTAGCATGGGATAAAATTTGTCGCCCTAAGTCCACGGGTGGATTGGGCTTTCACAAAGAGTCTCACCTTAACTCTTTTTTATAGATGAAATTGTTATGGAAAATTGAGACTGATCCTAACAACCCATTGGGTTTGGCTTATTAAAGAAAAATATTTAGGTCATTTGAGCATCCACATATACAATAAAAAAGAAATCAATCTTGGCAATTCTCTCATCTGATGCACCTTTGTCAAACTTTCCAAAAAGGGACGCTGTGGTTGGTAGGCAATGGTCAAACTATCAACTTCTGGATTGATAACTGGATTCCAGATATAAATATCCAACAATACTTCAGTCGCCAAGTAAGTGATTTATTTTTCCGTCTAAGCAATGGGACCCAATTCAGCTAGCTACTATCCTACCCATTCCAATAGTCGATACAATCTTGCATATCCATATTCCCATGGCCGATACACCGGACAGACTAATCTGGAAACTATCATCCTCGGGGGAATTTACCAAGAAATCCGTTATCCAACTTATTACGCAACATTATCCACCCTCCTCCACCTCTATTTCAAACCACATATGGCGACTTCAAATACCACCTAAAATACAAACATTTCTTTGGAAGGCAACTAGCGACTGTCTCCCAACGACAGAAAGAATTAACCAGTTTATAAATGCTATCCCTTCGGCTTGTTCATTGTGTGGAGCACCTTATGAAGATACACACCATCTCTTTTTGACTGCCCTTACACACTAGCAATGATAAACAAATTTCAAACGAGATTGAGGCACTCGTACCACTTTTCACAATCCTTAACATTCCAGGACAACCAATAGCATTTCCTAAACAACAATACAAAAGCGGAACAAATGTGCTTTTATGGTATAATATATGGTTGCATCGTAATAAAATGATCTTAGAAATGGTAGATCAAACACCGTCCCAACTGATTCAGCCTTCTTCCAATATATCAAGTGGGAGTCAACTCTTAAAATGGATGGATCTACAATGCATCATTCTCAATGGAAAAGATTAATCGCAAGAACATCTCATTGAAGAAGCCCCCTCAAGGCTGGATTAAAGTCAACTTTGATGCTTCAGTTACACCACAGGGAAAGACATTCACTACACTCATAGCTAGAGATTCAGACGATAAAGTGTTATTTCTTAACAAGACAATGATTTCCCGTACGTCAGATCTGCAAGCAGAAGCATTAGCATCTCTATACACCATTAAGGAAGCAACCACAAAATCTATCGGCAGGATTGTCTTTGAAGGCAAAAATCTTTCCATAATTAACGCAATCAAGGACGTTTGGCATATACCTTGGAAAATACAGTCTATTTGTACACGACATCAAGACATACCTTCGCTCATTCCAAGAGTTGGGATTTTCCACTACTATAGAGAAGCAAATCACGCAGCTGACATTCTAGCATCTCCGGATTGAGACTCAAAGGTTATCGCATCCCTTCAACAAGGCATTCAGGATCTCAGTCACTACTATGTACCCGACTTTTGTGTCAAGATGACAGGATGCAAGCATGTTGATTTAACAGCTGCAAAACCATCTTCTTCTCATGAAATTATTTACCGTCACCCATAGTGATGACGTGGGAAGGCCTCCACCTTGTTTTGGAATCCCAGTGTTAGCCATGTACCCAAAAAAAAGTGCAGAAGTGACAATTTAATGTACTAACTACTAAATGGCTCAAAACATTAAAAGTGATATTATTTGTTGTGTCGTAATTTAATGTGATCAATGGGAAAAAGCGGGAGATACTGAACGCGTAACCACTAATTAGAAAATGGTAATCGTAATCGAGTTTGGACTTACTCTTACTAGTCCAAGCATAGCAATAGTTTTATCACAATTAATTTTGATGGAACTGTTAACTAGTCCTTCAGTTAGGTTTATTATTCGAAATCACGCAGACCAAATCTTAAATGCCAAAAGCGAAAGAATCTTCTCCGATAATCCTCTTCATGTCGAAGCTTTTGCAGCCCTTAAGGGTGTAAAAGCTGCCATGGGCATGGGTTTAGGTATATTGTCATTGAGTGCAACAATTTAGTTGTGATCAATAGTCTTAAATGAACATGAAAAGTGTCTCGGGAAATTTCTTCAATTATCAGCGATATCCATGAATTATTTCAACACGCCTACTCTGTTCAATTTCTCCATGTGTTTAGAGAGAATAATCAAACCGTATACCTCTTGCAACCAATGATTGGAGTAATTATGTGATAAATGAGGTCGTGAACTTCTACATCAACAATTATCTTGGCGACTCAATATTTTTCATATCATTTCACTATTTTTTAAGGATTAGGGATTTTTAAAGATTGATGGTTTAGATATAATGTCTTATACAGTTTAGTCTTTTGTATTGCTCATAAAAAAAACTACTAAACGGCTCAATCTTTACTTATTTATTTGAGGTTTTTGTATTTAACCACCCGCTAAGTAGCCCATATTGGACTTAACCACCCCTTAAATCACTATTTATTTTTAGCCACCCAAAAATGTATCTCCGTTAACCATTAACCACGCACGAGCTCATTCGGTTAATTATTCCGTCCAAAATGTTAAATTACTAGATTACCCTCACTTTTTAAAGAAAATTAAGGGCAAAATAATATTTTCGTTTCTTCAACCTTAGAGCTGCTTCCATGGCTCCTTTAATTATCAATCATCCACACAGAAAATGCTGAATCAAATAAAACCAAACTCCCACTCCCCTCTGTCAATTTTCTTCACCACCATAAACCCTCTGCTGCATTTTCTGTTCCGATTTCCCAATCGATCGATTCAGCATTCTCTTTTGGTCATCTTCGAGATGGGTACAAAGAGATCCGAGATCGAAATCGCCGTAGCAATACGGGCATTGTATATCCGGTCGAACATCCTCCTCAAAGTCTGTATCACCCCAATTCAACCGATCTGTACTACAATTGGATCTTATAAACATACGAACACATCCATTCAAAAATCTGAAATTCGAAAAAGGATAGAATCGGAATCAAGGTGGGAGGCAGCGTGGAGTTGGTGATGCTGGTGGTGGAACTGGTGCTTGGCAGCGGCAAGGCGGGTGGCCCAAAAATCAGAATCCATTACAAAAGGTATGTGGCCGCATACCTTTTCGTCTTCTTCTTCAACATTTTCTGTATGGATGTTGTGACGGATTAAAAAAAATCAGGCCATGGAATGATTGATAATTAAAGGAGCCAGCATTTTCTTCAGCATTTTCGTCTTCTTCTTCGCATTTTTTAATTAAGAGCTGCTTCCATCGCCCTAATTAAAAAAAAATCAGGCCACATACCTTTTCGTCTTCTTCTTCAGCATTTTCTGTATGGATGATTGATAATTAAAGGATCCATGGAAGCAGCTCTAAGGTTGAAGCAAAAGACGAAAAGACTATTTTCCCCCCTATTTTTTTTTGAAAAGTGAGGATAATTTAGTAATTTAATATTTTAGACGGAATAATTAACGGAATGAGCTCGTGGGTGGTTAATAGTTAACGGAGATACACTTTTGAGTAGTTAAAAATAAATATTAATTTAAGAGAAGGTTAAGTCCAATATAAACTATTTAGCAGATGGTTAAACACAAAAGCCTCTATTTATTTTCAAATGATGGGTTTGTTTTTTGCCTTCCTAAAAAGTGGTGGCTTTGTACTCTAGCGTCAGCTTATGTGTTTGCATAGCATATGGGCCTAATATAAAATGAGCTTCTTGGTTAAGAGATTGTTGGCCTATGGTGCTTGGGCTCCCAGTATGGTAGGAGATCCATATATATTTATATACAAGAACATGCTCTCAATTTCTTAGAAGAAGACTACTTCTGTATCCAAATTTTATAGTGAAATGTAAAGCATGTGAACCAACGTACAAATTTAGACAAATTTATGATATGTAAATCCATCTCTTTTGAAATCCAAAAACTCTAGTATTAAGTTGTGCTTAATCAACTTGCACCAGTATTTTATGTCCCTTGTTGTTAGATGTTCTACAACATCTTTATATCATGGTCCAAGTGTTCAGCTTTTAGGGTACGATTCAACACACTTACACAGCCCTACTTAAACAGTAGAAAATTGAGACAAACTCTTAAGTACTGTTGCAACATAGCTAAAATACCCCTTATCAACATTCACACAATAGCTTATAGTTAAAACGTGAAACCTGCAAATATTTAGAAGATGCAATAATGGGTGAAACTTCATTTCAATCAACTATAAGTCCGTAGTGATGAATTACACACCATATACATGTCAACGGAAAATTTTTAGTGTAATGTGGAACTAGCTTGATTAAACTTGCTTCAATTTTATTTCTACAAGGAAATAAAGGAACATTTCTTGCCGAGTCAAAAACTTTGTGTTGTCAATCATAAAAGAAAAGAAATAACTGGAGAATGTGACTACTGACTATTCAACTCGGTTTTTATCCTTGACATTCTGTCAAACATCTTAAAAGCATCATAATTGTGATAATTCGGATCAAGTCCATGTTATTCTGGATTATGTGCTAAAACACACCATGGATCAATTTGAGTTCATATATATAAGCAATGGAAGTGGAAGGAGATGGACGAAAGTATAATTACGATGATAGGGGAAATAATATAGCAATATAATATTAGTAGCAGATAACAATTTTTAGCAAATATTATATTAATCATCCTTACTTCACATGAGATCAAAATGAGATGTAATGATGTTAAGAATCACTAAGTTCAATGAAAATCTATCTATAGTAAACTACATGAGAATAATATCGAATCCGTAATAACCTTGATAGCCTTCCTCTGCTACCACTTATCAAGAATTCTGGTCGTCATTTTCTCATAAGAGTCACTCGAGATTGAGGTTGCATCGTAATCTAAAGAAGGTTGTACATTAGTTGTCAAACAAAAAGATGATACAAAAGGCGGTACAAAGACAAAAGTAATTCGTCGAAGGACTCATTTGATGATTTTATGCAGTGAAGGAGAGAAGGGAGAAGTGTATGTGAATCTATGGACAATTTATTCACTTTCAGAAAAGTCAGGGTTAAAATTGAAAAGATAATTAAATTACTATTCATTGAGCAATTTGTAAATTTTCAAAAAAGTAGGGTTAAAGCTAGAAAGATTATTTAAGTATCGTTGACATATTATTGTTTTAGTAGTAGAACTAGTTGATCACCCGTGCCATGCATGGAGTTTAATTAATCAATTGATAAAAATATTAGATACAATTTGTATCAAATTATATTGAAAATCATATTATATATCATATTTTTATATTAATATCCATTTATGAAAATTTAGATATATGTATCAAATTTTTTATTTAATGATGGGAAAGAACTAAATATGCGGATCCTAAAGTTATATTTTAAATTACAATATCAAGATATCTTATGAAATAAAATTAAAAAAATAAAGTTACACATCAAAGATATTTACCCTCAAAACATAAAAAAATCAATCTTAAAAACAATTAAATAAGTATAAAATCTATCTTAAAAGTACAAATGAAAAATAATTAAGTAATTATAAATCATGTAAATATATATCATTGTTTAGTTTAATATAACATAAAAAATAAATTATGAAATACATATTGTATTATTTTATCTTTATAGAAAAATATATTAAATAATTATTTTATTTAGTAAACATTTTTTTGTACAAAATACATCACAACAATGGATTCAATTTTAAATAACATAGAAAATAAATCATACGATACATATTGTATTGTTTTATCTTTAGTGATATATCTTTATGTAATATAGTACTAATTTGGAGAATAAAAAAATCTAAGTTTAGAAAAGAGATTGATTAATATTCTTTATGTAATATAATATAATGATTAATTAGATTAAATTATAAATACCTTATCAAGTTATTCCTAAAAATATGAGAGTTGATTAAAAAATTAATAATTTGAAAAAATAAAAATAAAAGAACCAATAGGAAGAGTAGAGTTAATAATAGATCCAATTAGAAAATTACACCTAAGAAAATATTGGCTAGAATGAAGGAGAGAGCTTCAAATGAGGTAGTTCTAATATATAAACTAGCTTAAGACCCGTGCCCTGCACGGGTATTGCAAATTAATATATACCGAAATTACCAGAGGACTGCAACTTGTAAAATTTAAAATTAGTATCCACGAATTATCAACATAGAAAAAAGATAAACTTGATTAACCATATTTATCCAATATAAATTACTATCCATAAATTCTCAACATAGAAGTGATCATTCCAGTAACAAAAAAAATAGAAACTCATCACAAAAAGTTGTTTATTCAACTATGCATGTAAATTCACCGCTCCTTCTCAAGAATTGGATTACAGAAAAGAGTATATATCTCTATCATCTTCTCATGCATTTTTTCGAGCACCCTATGTGCATTTAAATTCACTGTTCTTCAAATGGACAGGTAGATTCATTGATTCTGTAAATGCATCCTCAATCTCAATCTCAATCATATTTATAATCATTCTCAATTTAAAAATACCAAAATTTTAAATAAAAAATTAATGATTATAAAAAAAAATATTTATAATCATCCTCAATCTTCAAACATAATCTTTTTAGTTTTTTAAATTAATAATGATGTAGCAAGTATTTAATAAATTATTTCAATTATTATTTTCAATTCATTGATGAGGTGGACCAATAGAAGGTTGACATTTGGAGGACTTAACCTCAGCTTTAAAAATTAACAATTGATAGATGGATTGTTATCAATATTTTGTAACACATTGTGATATTGTACCACTAAGACTGCGTTCGCTATGATTGAGATTGAAGTCAGTTGAAGTTGAAATAGGGGATTGAAGTAGTTAAAATGAGATGGGTAAAAATAAACTAGTTCAATCACAAAAATTGAAATTGAAAAACCCACATATCTCGGTTGAAGAAAAGTGATTGAAATCGATTGAAAACAACCTCAATTCAACTGATTTCAATCGATTGAAATGAAGAGTACACCGAACGCGTTTTAGGAGCGTGATTGAAGTTCAATCACGCTGATTGAAAAACTCACTTAAGTGAGTTTTTCAATCGCTTCAACACCCCTCCCGAACGCAGCCTAAGTAGCTATCATCATTAACTTTAGAAATTAGATACCGATTTTTATTAATATTTTTTGATAAATTATGATGTGGCATAAATAAATAGGTGCTATCATCGGTTTTACGAATTAGATATAGCCTAATTGCCTAGTCTTTGGTGGTGAATTTGAGAAATAATTTAAAAAATTAAATTTCAGCTTTGTAAGCCATTAACTTTATTAAAATATCTAGACTGTTAAATAAGAATCAAATAAAAAATCAAGTTATTAACAAAATAACAAATAAATTAGGAGGAGTGCTAAGGAAGAATCAAAGCAGAAATAAAATTATTTAAAAAATAGAAAAATAAATAAGGAGAATATTTATCACCAAAAAATAGTAATAACAAATTGTTTAATAGGAAATTGTTTTTAATCACTTAATTAATATGCTTTACGAACAAATTTTCTTAATATTTTTTATTACATTGTAATGTGGGTCCGATAACAGGTTCCTAATTGTGGTGTCATCATAATAAGCTTTGAAAATTTTCAGATATTGATATTGATATAGATATTGACATTAGATTTATTAACACTTTAATATGGGGTCATGGTAATTAATTGTGACAGATAAAAAAATAGGTAGCTTCTTAATTTAAGAAAGATTTAACTTATCAAGGTAATTTATTAGATATAAAATTAACTTATTATTTGTTTTAACAAAATAAATCTAAACAATAAAGATTCTACGGTCCTACAGTTATGGTGAAAATTACTTATTTTAAGTGAGTTGTGTTTTAAATATATTATTGATGTGACACCAAAATAATAGATGTAAATAATTTTAAAAAAAAAATATTGACATGGACCAATAGAGGGTTGATACATGATGGAGTAAACCTCTGCTTTAGTAATTAAGTACTCAGCTTTAGTAATTAAGTATTGATTAGGAGGAGTGCTAAGGAAGAATCAAAGCAGAATTAAAATTATTAAAAAAATAGAAAATAAATTAGGAGAATATTTATCACCTAAAAAAATAACAAATTGTTTAATAATAAATTGTTTTTAATCACTTAATTAATATGCTTTACTAACAAATTTTATTAATATTTTTTATTATATTGTAATGTGGGTCCGATAACAGGTTCCTAATTGTGGTGTCATCATAAGCTTTAGAAATTTTAAGTTACGAAATAGATATTGGCATTAGATTTATCAACACATTAGTATGGGATCATATTAATTAATTCTAACAAATAAATAAAATATGTAGCTTATTAAATTAAGAAAGATTTAACTTATCAAGGTAATTTATTAGATATAAAATTAATTTATTATTTGTTTTAGTAAAACAAATCTAAACAATAAAGATTCTATGGTCCTACGTTTATGGTGAGAATTACTTATTTTAAGTGAGTTGTGTTTTAAATATATTATTGATGTGGCACCAAATAATAGGTGTAAATAGTTTTTTTTAAAAATATTGACGTGGACCAATAGATGGTTGATACGTGATGAATAAGAATTAAACTTATTGTACTGACCGCACGTTAGTAAATGTTCTGCATAAAAATTAGCAACAATACTTATTGTTGTTAATTCTTATACAATTAGCAACAATAACTAATGTGCAATAAGTTTAAAATTGAAATTTTAGTAATTGTACTGTCTACACGTTAGTAAATGTTCTGCATACAATTACTAAATCGTCGTAGTTTATTTATTTTTAAGAATAGAAAATCAAAGTTAAATGTGTATAATAAAGAATTTCATATTCAGTTTATAAAAATACATTCTATATTAAATTAAGATTATAAGATAATTAAGATAAAAGAACATAGAACAAATCAAACGTAAAATCATTTTTACGTTAAGTTCTTAAGGTTAATGTCTATCATTCGATGAACTTTGTTGATTTCACCTCTAACTTTGGTTTCCACAATTTCTCCAATGGAACTCATATGTTCTATGACATCTACACATAAAAAAAGAGAGTGTTATTGATAGTAATTCGATCAAATAATTGTTAGAAAACAAAAGTTAAAAATGTATAATCAATAAATACTTACCAATCAAATACTTACCATCTAGTTCATTATTGATGATACTATTGAAATCAACAACATCAAAAGAATTGTGTGGAATCGGTGTTCCATCAATTTCGTCAACCTTTGTATTCTTGAAGAACAAAAGTTTATGACCTAGTTTCGAGTAGGTATACGGGGTAACCGTAGCAATGTTTAACCCGAATCCCGTATGGTGTATATTTTATCTTCCACCATACTCTCAAACTTATTCATCCACGACTTGTTTATTCAAGCTTGAATTTTCTTTCCCTACATCATGAAAATATTATGTAAAATTATACATCATTTATGATTAAATTTTTTTATTGATAAAAAAGTATACTTTACCTCTTCATCAATAAAAATCAATTCCTTGGACTTAATCTCATCTTTATAGATAGTCCATTGACGTATAAGTCTAGCGTAAATTGTCATCTTCACATTTCTTTGTGACGTAAGGTATGTGAAAGCATGTATATTTGCCATAGCCTGCAGTTTAAATAACATATATTAGAAATTGTAGAGAAAATATATTGAATTGAATGCATATAATTTATATAAACCAATAGATTTATAAGTGTTAACCTCACCTCTGAAGCAGTGCGCAACCCTTTGAAGAATAGATACGTAATTTTTTGGGGTGAGTATGTTTGTGTGAATGATTATAAATTTCTGATCTGTAGATGTATAGATATAAAATCTGTTTTGTAGATTACTGATTTGTAGATTTCTGATTTGTAGATTTCTGATCATAACAAATAATAGATACGTAATCTTAGTTGTGCATTGACTCTATCCAGATTTGTTTGTTAGGATTTTGGTCATTTAATTAGACTTTAAGTTTTTAATTATTTATGATATTGAATGATATAATTTATAGGATACTTTAATATCTGATCTTAACAAACCTCAACTTTTACGTTACTGATGTGGACCAAGGAAGAATCTTCTTAAAACTTTATTTAATGACTATTATATGCATTATAGGAGGTCTTAACAGCATATCTTTAAAAAATTATGCTTTTGATTAAGTGAATGATATGCAGAACATTTTACGTTACTGACGTGGACCAATCTGTAATTAGACTCTAATTTTTATTGTATTATTGTTTGAAATGCAGGCCGTTTGGTGGTGAACCTGGATTATAAGAACAATAAGTGAACTAAATCATCGTATAAGAATTAAACTTATAGTTGCTAATTTTTTTTACGATGATTTTGTAATTGTATGCAAAATTGTATGCAAAATTCTGCGATGCTTTTCTATTCCTAATAATTACAGATAAGAAGAATTTTAACAACAATAAAATATTATTCTTTTGATCAAGTAAATGATATGCATAACATTTATCCGCAAGCAACATATTTTAGATTATCATGCATAAAAGGAATGAAACGCAGGCAACAATTTATCAAGTGAATGAAACCTAGGCAACAGTTTATCATGCTTTTGATATAAATTATGCTTTTGTAAACAGATTTAAGATTTTTTATTTTTTACCTCAGTTTGATTTGGGTGAGATCCTACGTAAACAACATATCCGTATTGGGTGGGATTTAGATAAGCAGAACATTTATCACAAATTAATAATTCATTATCATTCTTAATTAATAATAATGTGGCAAGTTAAAAATAAATTATTTCAATTTTTGTTTTAAATTTATTTGTGATGTGGACCAATAGGAGGGTGACAATTGGAGGACTTAACCTCTGCTTTAGTAATTAAGTATTGATTAATAGCTTTAATGTTGTGGCTAGTGAATAATTAATAATTTTAATGATATGGATGATGATATGGCTTTATAAAAATATTGAATTTTTAATATAATTAATGTGGGAGCGACATGTCAGCTGTTTCAGTCTAAGACCGACACATCATAGATATAAATTTTAACCGTGAATTTTACTATCTTATATGTGAATCCAGGTATCAATTTGTGAATCAAAATTGCTTTATTAGATCTGTTGTAATGGTTTTTAGATCTAATAAAACGATTTTCAACTGCAGTGATTGCTTTATGCTCACGAATCATTACTTAAGGTTCACATATAAGATAGTGATGCCCATTTAAAGTCTATTAGTATTTGATACGGTAAAATATTTTTTTATGATCTTAACCATTAATAACAAGGCTCATCATAATGTAGGATACAAAAATTGCTTTATGATATCTTTTTGTCATATCATGGCCATCAAATTTTTTATTATCAATTGTTAATCAGCAAACAAACAAAAACACCAAAATTTCAAATCATTTAAACAATTTCATCACTTTTCGACAATGAGGTTGATCTTTCAATAAAAAATTCTTCCATTATTAGAAGAACCAAGGCTCTATAGTACTTTATTAAAATAGTGAAAATAGCGTGGAATTAACGCTCTTAATCACATGCTTAACCATCCGGACAATTCCACCTACCACCACTGCAGACTTGGAGACATTCTGGAGCTTCAACCCAGATTCAACAATGGCAGATCAAGATCAGCAAGTCATAGTTCCCAGGGTCAAATTGGGAAACCAAGGTCTTGAGGTAACTAATACTTGTACACACTATTTCTATGTCCCTTTCATCACTAGTCAATTTCACATTTGTATAGCTACTCAATTACCTGCTTAAGTGGTTGAACTTCTATTAGGGGAGTTGGATATCCACAATATTGGCTGTGAATATGGAACATTAGTCATATCCAGATACTGGTATTAAATCAACATCTGGTGTGTGATACAAAAGTATATGAATAGCAGTAAGTGATATCTTTTAGTATATAGGACATGTTTGGTATTCATATAAGTGCTTGTTTGGTTGGATGTGAGAATTGCAGTTTATGGAAAGTCAAATACCTGGAGTTGATCATGGGAGTCGGAAATTGTGGGATTTGAAGAGTGTTTAGCTAAATTTTGTAATAGATAAGTTTGAATGGAGGAAATTGAGATTTTATTTGTAAAACGGGGAAGTAAAACTTACTTAGAAGGGAATGTGTAAGTCCACTTCCTCCATAACGTGGGAAATTGTTGGATAAGTTTAATTCCCATGATTTGCTAGATTTTTCTCAACCAAATACATATATTAACGTGCTTCTTTGAGTATTTTAATATCACGGGATCGATATGATAATCAACCAAAGCACTAATGAGATATGAGATATTGGATATGAGTATTAACATTAAATATGAGATTGATATCTAATATTTTTCTTTGGTATGGAGTAGATATTGTATGATGGTGTAGAGAACTTATAACCGTACAAGTTATATCTTGACCAAAATGCTTATATAAGAATTTGGAAAGCTTAGAAATGAGTATACGTATCAAGGATAACTAATTGATATCTATTTACTGATATACCAATCACCAAATATAAATACCAAACACCCCTCATAATGTTATTTGAATAGTTGCTTTAAAATTGGTATATCAAATCAAAGATATCAGTCATGTTCATACCCATAGTCATTACCTCAATATCAATCATACTTATATCTTGATATTCATACCGATATTCATACTAAATATCATATATCTTTGATATCAATATCGAATAGGTCTCTATGTTGGGACTCGGCTGCACAAGTTTAAGCTCCTTTTACGTAGCTTCAACCTCTCAAGATGACAGAATCGTCATTGTCAAGCACGCTATCAAAAAAGGAATAACATTCTTCGATACATCTAACATATTTGAAGCCACAGAGATTCTTCTTGGCCAGGTAAATTGAAACCTCAGTTCTACTATACTTAGTAAATAGCTGTCACACATAAGAAACTAACCCGGTTCCTAATTTATCAGGCTTTTAAGGAGTTTCCAAGAGAAGACTTTCAGGTGGCAACAAAATGTGGCATAGCTAGCATGGATCCTGAGATGACAGTCAAAGGAACTCTGGAGTATGTACGTCAATGTTGCCAAGAAAGCTTGAAACGCCTTGGACTAGATTTCATTGATCTCTACTATCTACAGCGAATCGATACGTCAATTCCTATAGAAGAAACCGTAAGTTTTTCATTAATAACCCGTCATAAAGTCCCAATATATAAGTCTTAAGTAATTTCATTCTAAAACCAATAGGAAATAAACCATTATATATCATGGCCTTGTTTATTATAATATGTTATAAGTTTAAATATTTTATGTATGTAGATGGGTGAGTTTAAGAAGCTAGTGGAAGAAGGGAAGATCAAGTATGTAGGATTGTCAGAAGCAAGTGTTGACACCATAAGAAGAGCTCACACAGTACATCCTATAACCGCGGTTCAACTGGAATGGTCTCTTTGGACGAGAGAAATTGAGGATGAGATTGTCCCACTTTGCAGGTAATTCTTTTTTTTTGTGAAGGCCACATTCTCGTGAAAATATATAAATAGGCTAACTTGAAAAAGAATGAAGTATAGTGAGATTTTGTAAATTGTTAAGTAGGCAAAAACTTTGTAAAAATCTGGCATATTTCTTAAATGTTTTTTTTGGACAAGCGAATTGGGGTCTCATCAACATGGTAGACCCATACACATACCTTTTAACAAAAGGGTGAGAGATGTCACTCTCGGAAATTGAACTCCTAACCTTTAAATATAAGGGTAAGATTCCAGTCGCTAGGCTACGAAGGAGTTGATTCATATTTCTTAGAAGTTAACACATAAATGAAAAGCAAAAATCAGGAAGATTAATTACTGTTAAGCATGTTTACTAAGGTTGTCGATGCAATTGACCACTATATCGATTAATTGCTCTTATGTATTTTAAGTTGTGTATGGAGCATATTGATTTTATTGAAAATACGTCATCTTCAAGATCCAACTATATCGATTTTAGGTTCTATTTCATGTAGGTAGTTATATTTTTATTTAATATTTTATTCTGATAATCAGTATCTCCTTAAAAAAGTAGTCACTTACCGGTGAATTGAGTAAATAATTCTCATATCTTTTTATTCCTTATTCTCTCATTATCGGTTGTGAATTCCTAACTTACGTGTACTTGGCAGAGAGCTCGGGATTGGCATTGTACCTTATTGTCCTCTTGGTCGCGGATTCTTTGCTGGAAAGGCGGGTTTTGGATTCATTACCTCAAGATAGTTTATTGGTAACTCTGCTACATGATATCACACACATGAATAATCACAACAAACTAGGACTAATCCTATTTCTGATACAAGGATGTATTTTCTTGGTGTGTACTCCTATATGTAAAAATTATTTCTCATTTGATAGGCCACATATCCTAGATATAGAGGCGAAAACTTGGAGAAGAACAAGAAGATTTATGGTCGGTTGGAAGACGTTTCGAAGAAGCATGGTTGCACCCCCTCACAACTCGCACTTTCATGGCTTATGCATCAAGAGGCAAATGTCGTCCCTATTCCAGGTAACCCTCAAACTTAACTAATTATGTAGGCTCTGTTTAGTAAAAAAATTCTATCCATTATTCTATTTTTTCCTTCTAAGTTTTTATTAATCTTGTTTTACAAACTTAAATAAGAGCAATGTAGCTTATCTTGTTAAACAATGAGAGATGTTAATAAGATATGATTTCAATTTGATATACCGAATATAGCCTAAATTTAGGTCATTTGTATAGATACATAAATTAGGTTTTGTTAATGCAGGCACGACTAGGATCAAGAACTTGGAGGCGAATATTGGGTCAATAAAGTTGAGGCTAACAAGTGAAGATGTGAACGAGATCTCAGGTTGTGTACCTGCAGACGAGGTTGCTGGTCAAAGAACGCTTGATAAGTTTCTTCATAACTCGTGGAAGTTTGCAGATACTCCACCAAAATGCTGAGTTTTCGATTAATCGCTATGAGTACAATAATGGCTAAGTAGAAGCCTTGTTTTGCTTACAACATGAGCAAAACTCAATTGGTTGTTTATCCAAACGCATGAACCGAGTTGGCTAATACATTGGTTGTGTCAATTGAACCATTGGAAAGTTCAAAATTTAATTGTTAGATAAGGGTCCAAGATTTAATCTCACCTTTGCATGGACACGGAGAAATCAAATTATAGGAAATATGGTAAACATTGGACATGTCACGGACACGTTTAAGATATATGTAGGATACAGTCAATGCTCTTAATTGTTAAAATCAACTTTGATACATCATAAGATAATAACGGTCGGATCGTGTATGTAACCTTCTAAAGTAGCGTTTAAGTTATAGTCTAGCTTAAACACTTCAATGCAGAATAGGAAGATTAAAACAATAAAAACTCGATAACACTTGCAATGATTTTTCAAAGGTGAGAACCCTAGACTTACCAAGTCCGGGATGAAACTCACCACTACTTTTTATTGCTTAACGATTTGCTTTTACAAAGTTTAGAACAACACTATATAGCTCTCCTCTAGCTCTCTAGTATTTTCTCTCACTTTCTCTCAAAGCTCAACTCCTAAACAATAAAGCTATCTCTCTCAGTTCATACAAGTGTATACTCTCTCAAGCTAGTGATCTCTATGTAATTTCTATTTTGCTTGATACATTACAATCATTATTCATAAGCTATTTATAGAGTTGTCTAGCTAACTCAGTTTAAGCACGCCTCTATAGCTTATCCTCCAAGAAACACGCTCGCTCATCAATCCGTGCGCTTTTCTATTTCTCCATGTCAGCAATCCCCGTAAGTCCACTTTCCTAAAGTAGAAAACTGTAACAACATCTAATTGTCCTCTTTTCTCTATAACTCTAGTTTCAACGACCTTCCTTCCACGAGCAAACTTCTTCGCGCGCTTCAGCGACCACTGGAATCCTTCCACGTGCTTTGACGCTGGACACTAGATAAATTCCACTTGATTCACTTCACTTATTTCTACAGCTCGACTCTCGCTGCATAGCGCGACTAGCGCTACCTTATTTCAACCTTTGCGAGACTCTGCTTTCCCTGCTAGGATCAAGCTCGACCCTTACATGGTTAAGATGGACCTTGTTGTTGTTAAGCTGGACCTAAAACTCCTCGAGTATATACTGTCAAGCTTACACACAACAACCATTAAACACATAGATTTGTCATTATTAAAATAAGAGAACTTGGTTAAGCTCGTCTCAGCCTTAACTAACAATTTCCCCTTTTTTGATGATGCCAAACCTATAAAGAACTAAACATTCATCACATTTGCATACGAACTCATTTAAACTCAATAACCTATCGAGCTCGTTCAAAATACTCAATTAAGCATATAAGCGATATACTTACACTTTCAACAACTCTTAACACATTACCTTTTGTTCCCCTGAGACCAAGATGGTCTAATTCACAGCTCAATTTACAACATGCACCTGTTCATACCTGTTCACTTTTCCCTTTTCACATCATCGAAAAGTTCACACTTAATTCTACAAAGGGAACTAAAGTAAGCTACATAGTCAAGCTCAAATCAACAAACATGCACAAATAGTAGGAGGACCAGTTAAGCAAGATTGTAACCAAGAGGCAAGCAAAGCACTCTAATCATCGAAAGCATACTTAACATTGCAAATATTCCTTTAACTTTCTTGTAGCAGGAATCCTAACAGTTCTAGAAAATACTTGGCACTTAAAATCATAAAGCACAAATCATAACAACTCAAATCATCGGCTACTCAAAAGGTTTACTAGCTTCTCCAGAAGCTCACTTAACTTCTCCAAGCGCGACTCGAGACTTCCTATCTTCTCAGTTATCACCTCACTGTGAGATTGGATGGCCTTTTCAACTCTATAAATAGCATGTGATGAGGATTCTGGTTCATTTCCGTAAGTAAGACCCTTGTATTGCTTCTTCTGCTTCTCCGTCTTCTCTTCCACAACTATTGCTTTTGCTTTGGAATAAGTGACCATAGCAGCTACCACCTCACTCTGTGGCTGATAATTCTGAATTGAAAGCATCATCTTCTTTATGATGCTAGGAAAAGGGAGGTTGTGGGAGGTGTTAGCTCGACTCAAAATCATATGGTTGAACATAAGTTGGGTTGTGTTGATCGATTCTCCAAACAGGGCACGCTCCATGATGCAGCAATCGGAGATAGTCACCATGTCGAGATTCTGACGGTGAGGGGTGATGTTGCGAATGATAAAGAAATGCAGAAGCTGAAAGGCAGATAGTGGGTCTTTAATACCTGAGGGACATTCTTCCCGAACACCTTCTGCTTGATATACTCCGAGTTCTTTGGCCAGTTCTTCTTGTAAAGCTGGTCAAAGCCTTCAACCATCTCGAGCCCTATCATCTTTGCAAACACGTTGAGCGAGAAATATCTGTTCTTACCCTTCCAGTCAATGTAGACAAGGTCGACTGGACGCTCGCTGTTTTGAGGGACTGCAGTGAGGGTGGAGTAGAAGCGGCGCACCTCATCTGGGTCATCTTGTGACAGAACTATCTCGAGCTGGTTCCAGCCTTGGATCTCGAGAAGCTGCCTGAATTTTTGCACTTCAAACTCTTTCTCTAGAGCTTGGAGGGTGTCGGTGGCGACAAGAAGCGGCTCTAGAACGTCGCACTTTGCAATGCTAGAAGGTATAAGGGGGTGGAAGAGGGATCAGTTGACTTACTTGACGAGCTCTTGCTTTTTCTTCTCTTGGCATCATGGATAACTATAATGGCGATAGCATATTTTTCTCCTTTGCCTTCAGTTTCCTCAATCTCGTTAGCAGGCTCTCTGGATCGCTTGACGCCTTTCTTGGTGCTGCAAGAGTCCTTTTGTATCTTGAATTCTGATTTGAACAGAGGGAAGAGCGGGTCAAACTCATCGTCTTCCTCTTCTTCGTCGTCGACGACAATTATGTGCTTTGAGTGCTTAGGAATGTGCTTGCCAAAACAAGAAATAGTTTTATTTGACGGCAGGGAGGGGGACTCATCGCGAACAATAAGGTCAATATGGGATTAAGGAGAAGCGAGAGTCTTCACCGGAGTTTTAAGCTCGTCCACCGGAATCAGAGCCAGATCAGAAACCACTTTGTCAAACAACTCTGAAATTGGGTCGAGAGGTTTAGGCAATACTGGAGACGAGGTTTCTGCAAGAGCACCTTCTATGACTGGTGTAGCTGGGGTTGTAGCAAGGGCTCAGTTCAGGGGAGTAGCTGGTGGTGTTTGGGCAATATTTGGTGGAGCTGCGAGGTGGTGGAATTCTTATTCTGAGCCCTTGAAAGACTAAGAATCTCTGGAAGGTCTCCTCATCAAGGGTAACTGGAATTTGCTTTGAAGAGCTAGACATTTTGGGATGAGAGAATGTGATGTTTTGTGAAGCTTGGTAATGGCGAGGGAGATGTGTAGCAATAGAATAGCAGAGAGCTGAGAGAGAATAGAAGCAAGGTAAGAGAAAGGTTCACTGTACCTCAGTATTTATAGTATGGGCCGTGATCGAATCTCATCAAATCCCAACAGCTCTAGATAAACGGTGCAATCACAACGACTAGATCTCGCTTGGCCAAATACACTAAACCTGTCACATTCACCATCACAGACGCGCTTTCCATAAAGCATATTACCGTTCAATGGCTATAACTCCATTGAAATTTCCTCAAATCTTGAAGCCACGTGCTTTTTGAAGCCACACCACACTCGCTTTTCAAAAGCTCAACTGAACCACTTTAGTTACCATAATGAGTAGTTGTAAGATCACATTTGAGATGTGTTACAAATTTAATAGTGCTAATATGAATATTAAAGAGCAAGTAAGAGGGATAAATGCACATTTCATAAGGGATAGTACATACTCACACTCAATAATGATAATATAACAAGTATGTGCATATTATGGGTAACTGACTTTTTGTCACTAAAATGAATACTTCCATTGTGGAGATATACAAGGACTTAAAAAGTTTTACATTAAATTCAGGATTAGGACATTTTAGGATTGGATTATGTCTATGGGCTTGTAATATGGTTAGAATGCGATTACCACTCTCTAGCTTTGGAGAAAGAAGAGCATGCAATGGATGTAGAAGAGAGTACTCAGTTTGCATTCAATATAAAAGTCAACCTAGGTCGGCCTTTCGGAGTAGATAATGCATGTAAGCAAGTAAAAGCATGAAGTACAACTTAGCTAAAGTTCCCAAAGTAGATAAAGCATGCTAATTCATAGTCAATGTAGAGGGAAACTTACAATGCATGAAGAGATGGTCTAATTAAGAGGAATAAGACCGAGGTGAAGTCTAAGGTGTAGAAAGGGTAACTTGTTGAGTAATAGATATCAACTTATTTTCTCTTCTGAAGGTATATGAATTAGCTTAGTGGGATAGCTAAGTCCCGCTTTATCACTCTGAGGTCACACTTGAGCTGTACCGAGTCTCACTTAAAATATAGACATGCTTGTCTTACCACAAATTGTTCCCGTTTAAACTCAGCAACACTTAGTTCAACTGGATAGACATCTCTGAATAGATTGGAGTGAAAGAGATGCATATAGACATTTCAGCGCGCTTGATTTTGACTTTTTCTTGACACCAAAGGAGATGATTCCCCTTCCTTTGCTTGAAATGAGAGTAGCAAAGATAGATAACCAGACACTGTAGCTCATACTCTTCATTTCAACCTGCAAGAAAACAATCAAGCTTTGGGCACCCAACAAAGTATTGACTTTGTGGGGTCGTTAGCATTGGCTATTCCTGATCTAGAAGGTAGAATAATCAGTGTCATAGCTTGAGGAACATACTCATAATAGATATGATCGTTAAGATTAAGCACTTGATGAGGTTTACCTCTAGAAGGCATACTTTTAGTGCTTTAGTTTGTGCATTCTTGGCTTTTGAAGGCCTAGTACATACAAACTTGGTCTTAGAAGACCTGCTTTGGTCAAGCTTGCCATCAGCAAGGCTAGCTTGATCGACCTTGTCCTTTCTAGAGTTAGCCTTAACAGGCTTGTAGGGCTTGTTCTTGAGTGCACTTAAGTGCTCACACTCATGCCTAGGGTGACCATTATTTCCATAAAAAGTGCAGCATGGTTATATCTTACATAACCACACTTGCCTTTTCCTGGACAAACTGGCTTCTTATGCTTAATTTTAATAGGGTGAGTGGTAGGAGTTTGCACTTGTTTGATATACATTTTGTGTGTATTTTCTCCATGCAACCATTGTTTGGTCTCGCTTGGTCCTTTCTCAAGAACTTGAATCTTGCTTTTTAAGATAAAGATTTTCATCTTTGCAAGATTGAACCTCTTTGTCTAGCACGACTAATTTTTCAGAAAGGTTGCTAGATTGATATGAACAAGAATTGGTGGAGAAATCTAGAGTGTTGAAACCCAAACCAGGTCGTGCTTTCACAAAGACAATTTGATTAACGGTCTTTGCTACAACATTTTCAGCTAGATCATCTAGCTTGGTTAGATATTCATCAAGCATATTCATCACAATTGAGTAGAATTCTTTGCTAAACCTTTTACTTTACAAAGCTCATATGATTTGGTAATCAAAGTGGTATTTGCATGCAATTGTCTAGAAAGCTCAACTGCTTCATTTCTTAGATCATTCAGCTCAATTAGTTGTGCTATCGCTTGAGCTCCGAGAGCTTTATGATCTACTACCAATTCTTTGAGAAACTCAACAAGGTTATTTTTAGGAAATAATTCAAACTCAAGAGACGTTACCCCGATGTCATAATCCGATTCAGAATCTTCAGCTGCTACTAATCACAACTCTTGTGCTTCACCAATGCTCAACTCGTCATCTAAATCTCCCCATAATGTGACGAAGGCCTTATTTGGTGGACTTTAGGATGAATTAGGATCCACCTTGGCACTGTTGCATGACTTAGCCGTGTGTCCCTTCTCTTGGCAGTTATATCACACAACATCTTTGAGGTCTCGTGGTTTAGTTGAATCTCTTTGGAAGCCACCTTGTCTCTTGAAAAACTTCTTGACCAGCTTGGTCATCATAGCCACATCCTTGTCTTCATCATGGTCATCATTATCATTTTCCATCTTTTGAAGAACCCGGATGAGCTTCAGCGCCATACCTCTGTTCCCTTTGGATGCAAGTGACTTCTTGAGATCATCGCTTTTCTGCATTCTAAGCTTACCAACAAGTACGGAAATAGAAAGTCCTTTTGTTTCCTTAGCCATGAGCACAATTCTGTTCGAGGTGTCAAATTTATATTTAACCCCGTGAATAAAAGCAAGAGACAGTTCCCATTCATCAATCTTCGAGTCAGAAGAAGACATTTTATCACAAAGTACCTGGAACCTTGAAAATAGTCTGAAATAGTCTCGTTTTGCCCATCTTGAAGGAATGGAACTCGCGTTGTAGCTCAAATTTTCTATTGTTGCTCATGTCCTCGCTACCTGCGTGCATGCTGATTATTGCTTTCCACATTAGCTTGGCAGTAGGTAGAGATATAACCTTATCTATGTCTTTCCTTGAGAGTGCATTGAGGATGAGCTGCTTGGCTTTGGTGTTCTTCTTTAGGGCTGCATACTCGGTTGGACCCCATTTGACAGTGTTTGTCTCGACATTGACCTTTTCATCACCAACCTCAATTATTCTCTAGCATTGATAATCTGTTGCTGGATATAATCATGTGTCATGGTCAACCACCATTCGAGCTCACCTTCAGCTAAGACATGAGGCTTAGCTAAAGAGATTCCGAGGTTGAACACTAGCTTGTCGTTCCCCATGATTCAAACTATGAGAGGAGTATGAATCAATGCAAGAGCGCCTGCTCTAATACCAATTGTTGGATCGTGTATGTAACCTCCAAAAGTAGCGCTTAAGCTATAGTCTAGCTTAAACACTTCAATGCGGAATAGGAGGATTGAAACAATAAAAACTTGATAACACTTGCAAGGATTTTTCCAAGGTGAGAACCCTAGACTTCTACCAAGTCCAAGATGAAACTCACCACTACTCTTTATTGCT
>NW_027369748.1:0-40548 GCF_046119375.1 Phyllobates terribilis | reverse complement strand
CCTAGCATGATAAAGAAGATTCAAAGAGAGTGAGATGCCAGCTCCTTTCATTCAGTCAGTAGCTTCAAACATTTCTGGTATATGAAAAACATGTTTTTCAATGGCAAAAATCAATGAATATTGTAAATGCACAAACAGTAATATCTCCACATTGCACGGTGCAATTCTGAAATTTTTAGCTTTTTCCTGTTAATCCTAGCATGATAAAGAAGATTCAAAGAGAGTGAGATGCCAGCTCCTTTCATTCAGTCAGTAGCTTCAAACATTTCTGGTATATGAAAAACATGTTTTTCAATGGCAAAAATCAATGAATATTGTAAATGCACAAACAGTAATATCTCCACATTGCAAGGTGCAATTCTGAAATTTTTTGCTTTTTCCTGCTAATCCTAGCATGATAAAGAAGATTCAAAGAGAGTGAGATGCCAGCTCCTTTCATTCAGTCAGTAGCTTCAAACATTTCTGGTATATGAAAAACATGTTTTTCAATGGCAAAAATCAATGAATATTGTAAATGCACAAACAGTAATATCTCCACATTGCACGGTGCAATTCTGAAATTTTTAGCTTTTTCCTGTTAATCCTAGCATGATAAAGAAGATTCAAAGAGAGTGAGATGCCAGCTCCTTTCATTCAGTCAGTAGCTTCAAACATTTCTGGTATATGAAAAACATGTTTTTCAATGGCAAAAATCAATGAATATTGTAAATGCACAAACAGTAATATCTCCACATTGCAAGGTGCAATTCTGAAATTTTTTGCTTTTTCCTGTTAATCCTAGCATGATAAAGAAGATTCAAAGAGAGTGAGATGCCAGCTCCTTTCATTCAGTCAGTAGCTTCAAACATTTCTGGTATATGAAAAACATGTTTTTCAATGGCAAAAATCAATGAATATTGTAAATGCACAAACAGTAATATCTCCACATTGCAAGGTGCAATTCTGAAATTTTTTGCTTTTTCCTGTTAATCCTAGCATGATAAAGAAGATTCAAAGAGAGTGAGATGCCAGCTCCTTTCATTCAGTCAGTAGCTTCAAACATTTCTGGTATATGAAAAACATGTTTTTCAATGGCAAAAATCAATGAATATTGTAAATGCACAAACAGTAATATCTCCACATTGCAAGGTGCAATTCTGAATTTTTTTGCTTTTTCCTGCTAATCCTAGCATGATAAAGAAGATTCAAAGAGAGTGAGATGCCAGCTCCTTTCATTCAGTCAGTAGCTTCAAACATTTCTGGTATATGAAAAACATGTTTTTCAATGGCAAAAATCAATGAATATTGTAAATGCACAAACATTAATATCTCCACATTGCACGGTGCAATTCTGAAATTTTTAGCTTTTTCCTGTTAATCCTAGCATGATAAAGAAGATTCAAAGAGAGTGAGATGCCAGCTCCTTTCATTCAGTCAGTAGCTTCAAACATTTCTGGTATATGAAAAACATGTTTTTCAATGGCAAAAATCAATGAATATTGTAAATGCACAAACAGTAATATCTCCACATTGCAAGGTGCAATTCTGAAATTTTTTGCTTTTTCCTGCTAATCCTAGCATGATAAAGAAGATTCAAAGAGAGTGAGATGCCAGCTCCTTTCATTCAGTCAGTAGCTTCAAACATTTCTGGTATATGAAAAACATGTTTTTCAATGGCAAAAATCAATGAATATTGTAAATGCACAAACAGTAATATCTCCACATTGCACGGTGCAATTCTGAAATTTTTAGCTTTTTCCTGTTAATCCTAGCATGATAAAGAAGATTCAAAGAGAGTGAGATGCCACATCCTTTCATTCAGTCAGTAGCTTCAAACATTTCTGGTATATGAAAAACATGTTTTTCAATGGCAAAAATCAATGAATATTGTAAATGCACAAACAGTAATATCTCCACATTGCAAGGTGCAATTCTGAAATTTTTTGCTTTTTCCTGCTAATCCTAGCATGATAAAGAAGATTCAAAGAGAGTGAGATGCCAGCTCCTTTCATTCAGTCAGTAGCTTCAAACATTTCTGGTATATGAAAAACATGTTTTTCAATGGCAAAAATCAATGAATATTGTAAATGCACAAACAGTAATATCTCCACATTGCACGGTGCAATTCTGAAATTTTTAGCTTTTTCCTGTTAATCCTAGCATGATAAAGAAGATTCAAAGAGAGTGAGATGCCAGCTCCTTTCATTCAGTCAGTAGCTTCAAACATTTCTGGTATATGAAAAACATGTTTTTCAATGGCAAAAATCAATGAATATTGTAAATGCACAAACAGTAATATCTCCACATTGCAAGGTGCAATTCTGAAATTTTTTGCTTTTTCCTGCTAATCCTAGCATGATAAAGAAGATTCAAAGAGAGTGAGATGCCAGCTCCTTTCATTCAGTCAGTAGCTTCAAACATTTCTGGTATATGAAAAACATGTTTTTCAATGGCAAAAATCAATGAATATTGTAAATGCACAAACAGTAATATCTCCACATTGCAAGGTGCAATTCTGAAATTTTTTGCTTTTTCCTGCTAATCCTAGCATGATAAAGAAGATTCAAAGAGAGTGAGATGCCAGCTCCTTTCATTCAGTCAGTAGCTTCAAACATTTCTGGTATATGAAAAACATGTTTTTCAATGGCAAAAATCAATGAATATTGTAAATGCACAAACAGTAATATCTCCACATTGCACGGTGCAATTCTGAAATTTTTAGCTTTTTCCTGTTAATCCTAGCATGATAAAGAAGATTCAAAGAGAGTGAGATGCCAGCTCCTTTCATTCAGTGAGTAGCTTCAAACATTTCTGGTATATGAAAAACATGTTTTTCAATGGCAAAAATCAATGAATATTGTAAATGCACAAACAGTAATATCTCCACATTGCAAGGTGCAATTCTGAAATTTTTTGCTTTTTCCTGGTAATCCTAGCATGATAAAGAAGATTCAAAGAGAGTGAGATGCCAGCTCCTTTCATTCAGTCAGTAGCTTCAAACATTTCTGGTATATGAAAAACATGTTTTTCAATGGCAAAAATCAATGAATATTGTAAATGCACAAACAGTAATATCTCCACATTGCACGGTGCAATTCTGAAATTTTTAGCTTTTTCCTGTTAATCCTAGCATGATAAAGAAGATTCAAAGAGAGTGAGATGCCAGCTCCTTTCATTCAGTCAGTAGCTTCAAACATTTCTGGTATATGAAAAACATGTTTTTCAATGGCAAAAATCAATGAATATTGTAAATGCACAAACAGTAATATCTCCACATTGCAAGGTGCAATTCTGAAATTTTTTGCTTTTTCCTGCTAATCCTAGCATGATAAAGAAGATTCAAAGAGAGTGAGATGCCAGCTCCTTTCATTCAGTCAGTAGCTTCAAACATTTCTGGTATATGAAAAACATGTTTTTCAATGGCAAAAATCAATGAATATTGTAAATGCACAAACAGTAATATCTCCACATTGCAAGGTGCAATTCTGAAATTTTTTGCTTTTTCCTGCTAATCCTAGCATGATAAAGAAGATTCAAAGAGAGTGAGATGCCAGCTCCTTTCATTCAGTCAGTAGCTTCAAACATTTCTGGTATATGAAAAACATGTTTTTCAATGGCAAAAATCAATGAATATTGTAAATGCACAAACAGTAATATCTCCACATTGCACGGTGCAATTCTGAAATTTTTAGCTTTTTCCTGTTAATCCTAGCATGATAAAGAAGATTCAAAGAGAGTGAGATGCCAGCTCCTTTCATTCAGTGAGTAGCTTCAAACATTTCTGGTATATGAAAAACATGTTTTTCAATGGCAAAAATCAATGAATATTGTAAATGCACAAACAGTAATATCTCCACATTGCAAGGTGCAATTCTGAAATTTTTTGCTTTTTCCTGGTAATCCTAGCATGATAAAGAAGATTCAAAGAGAGTGAGATGCCAGCTCCTTTCATTCAGTCAGTAGCTTCAAACATTTCTGGTATATGAAAAACATGTTTTTCAATGGCAAAAATCAATGAATATTGTAAATGCACAAACAGTAATATCTCCACATTGCACGGTGCAATTCTGAAATTTTTAGCTTTTTCCTGTTAATCCTAGCATGATAAAGAAGATTCAAAGAGAGTGAGATGCCAGCTCCTTTCATTCAGTCAGTAGCTTCAAACATTTCTGGTATATGAAAAACATGTTTTTCAATGGCAAAAATCAATGAATATTGTAAATGCACAAACAGTAATATCTCCACATTGCAAGGTGCAATTCTGAAATTTTTTGCTTTTTCCTGTTAATCCTAGCATGATAAAGAAGATTCAAAGAGAGTGAGATGCCAGCTCCTTTCATTCAGTCAGTAGCTTCAAACATTTCTGGTATATGAAAAACATGTTTTTCAATGGCAAAAATCAATGAATATTGTAAATGCACAAACAGTAATATCTCCACATTGCAAGGTGCAATTCTGAAATTTTTTGCTTTTTCCTGCTAATCCTAGCATGATAAAGAAGATTCAAAGAGAGTGAGATGCCAGCTCCTTTCATTCAGTCAGTAGCTTCAAACATTTCTGGTATATGAAAAACGTTTTTCAATGGCAAAAATCAATGAATATTGTAAGTGCACAAACAGTAATATCTCCACATTGCACGGTGCAATTCTGAAATTTTTAGCTTTTTCCTGTTGATCCTAGCATGATAAAGAAGATTCAAAGAGAGTGAGATGCCAGCTCCTTTCATTCAGTCAGTAGCTTCAAACATTTCTGGTATATGAAAAACATGTTTTTCAATGGCAAAAATCAATGAATATTGTAAATGCACAAACAGTAATATCTCCACATTGCAAGGTGCAATTCTGAAATTTTTTGCTTTTTCCTGCTAATCCTAGCATGATAAAGAAGATTCAAAGAGAGTGAGATGCCAGCTCCTTTCATTCAGTCAGTAGCTTCAAACATTTCTGGTATATGAAAAACATGTTTTTCAATGGCAAAAATCAATGAATATTGTAAATGCACAAACAGTAATATCTCCACATTGCACGGTGCAATTCTGAAATTTTTAGCTTTTTCCTGTTAATCCTAGCATGATAAAGAAGATTCAAAGAGAGTGAGATGCCAGCTCCTTTCATTCAGTCAGTAGCTTCAAACATTTCTGGTATATGAAAAACATGTTTTTCAATGGCAAAAATCAATGAATATTGTAAATGCACAAACAGTAATATCTCCACATTGCAAGGTGCAATTCTGAAATTTTTTGCTTTTTCCTGTTAATCCTAGCATGATAAAGAAGATTCAAAGAGAGTGAGATGCCAGCTCCTTTCATTCAGTCAGTAGCTTCAAACATTTCTGGTATATGAAAAACATGTTTTTCAATGGCAAAAATCAATGAATATTGTAAATGCACAAACAGTAATATCTCCACATTGCAAGGTGCAATTCTGAAATTTTTTGCTTTTTCCTGTTAATCCTAGCATGATAAAGAAGATTCAAAGAGAGTGAGATGCCAGCTCCTTTCATTCAGTCAGTAGCTTCAAACATTTCTGGTATATGAAAAACATGTTTTTCAATGGCAAAAATCAATGAATATTGTAAATGCACAAACAGTAATATCTCCACATTGCAAGGTGCAATTCTGAATTTTTTTGCTTTTTCCTGCTAATCCTAGCATGATAAAGAAGATTCAAAGAGAGTGAGATGCCAGCTCCTTTCATTCAGTCAGTAGCTTCAAACATTTCTGGTATATGAAAAACATGTTTTTCAATGGCAAAAATCAATGAATATTGTAAATGCACAAACATTAATATCTCCACATTGCACGGTGCAATTCTGAAATTTTTAGCTTTTTCCTGTTAATCCTAGCATGATAAAGAAGATTCAAAGAGAGTGAGATGCCAGCTCCTTTCATTCAGTCAGTAGCTTCAAACATTTCTGGTATATGAAAAACATGTTTTTCAATGGCAAAAATCAATGAATATTGTAAATGCACAAACAGTAATATCTCCACATTGCAAGGTGCAATTCTGAAATTTTTTGCTTTTTCCTGCTAATCCTAGCATGATAAAGAAGATTCAAAGAGAGTGAGATGCCAGCTCCTTTCATTCAGTCAGTAGCTTCAAACATTTCTGGTATATGAAAAACATGTTTTTCAATGGCAAAAATCAATGAATATTGTAAATGCACAAACAGTAATATCTCCACATTGCACGGTGCAATTCTGAAATTTTTAGCTTTTTCCTGTTAATCCTAGCATGATAAAGAAGATTCAAAGAGAGTGAGATGCCACATCCTTTCATTCAGTCAGTAGCTTCAAACATTTCTGGTATATGAAAAACATGTTTTTCAATGGCAAAAATCAATGAATATTGTAAATGCACAAACAGTAATATCTCCACATTGCAAGGTGCAATTCTGAAATTTTTTGCTTTTTCCTGCTAATCCTAGCATGATAAAGAAGATTCAAAGAGAGTGAGATGCCAGCTCCTTTCATTCAGTCAGTAGCTTCAAACATTTCTGGTATATGAAAAACATGTTTTTCAATGGCAAAAATCAATGAATATTGTAAATGCACAAACAGTAATATCTCCACATTGCACGGTGCAATTCTGAAATTTTTAGCTTTTTCCTGTTAATCCTAGCATGATAAAGAAGATTCAAAGAGAGTGAGATGCCAGCTCCTTTCATTCAGTCAGTAGCTTCAAACATTTCTGGTATATGAAAAACATGTTTTTCAATGGCAAAAATCAATGAATATTGTAAATGCACAAACAGTAATATCTCCACATTGCAAGGTGCAATTCTGAAATTTTTTGCTTTTTCCTGCTAATCCTAGCATGATAAAGAAGATTCAAAGAGAGTGAGATGCCAGCTCCTTTCATTCAGTCAGTAGCTTCAAACATTTCTGGTATATGAAAAACATGTTTTTCAATGGCAAAAATCAATGAATATTGTAAATGCACAAACAGTAATATCTCCACATTGCAAGGTGCAATTCTGAAATTTTTTGCTTTTTCCTGCTAATCCTAGCATGATAAAGAAGATTCAAAGAGAGTGAGATGCCAGCTCCTTTCATTCAGTCAGTAGCTTCAAACATTTCTGGTATATGAAAAACATGTTTTTCAATGGCAAAAATCAATGAATATTGTAAATGCACAAACAGTAATATCTCCACATTGCACGGTGCAATTCTGAAATTTTTAGCTTTTTCCTGTTAATCCTAGCATGATAAAGAAGATTCAAAGAGAGTGAGATGCCAGCTCCTTTCATTCAGTGAGTAGCTTCAAACATTTCTGGTATATGAAAAACATGTTTTTCAATGGCAAAAATCAATGAATATTGTAAATGCACAAACAGTAATATCTCCACATTGCAAGGTGCAATTCTGAAATTTTTTGCTTTTTCCTGGTAATCCTAGCATGATAAAGAAGATTCAAAGAGAGTGAGATGCCAGCTCCTTTCATTCAGTCAGTAGCTTCAAACATTTCTGGTATATGAAAAACATGTTTTTCAATGGCAAAAATCAATGAATATTGTAAATGCACAAACAGTAATATCTCCACATTGCACGGTGCAATTCTGAAATTTTTAGCTTTTTCCTGTTAATCCTAGCATGATAAAGAAGATTCAAAGAGAGTGAGATGCCAGCTCCTTTCATTCAGTCAGTAGCTTCAAACATTTCTGGTATATGAAAAACATGTTTTTCAATGGCAAAAATCAATGAATATTGTAAATGCACAAACAGTAATATCTCCACATTGCAAGGTGCAATTCTGAAATTTTTTGCTTTTTCCTGTTAATCCTAGCATGATAAAGAAGATTCAAAGAGAGTGAGATGCCAGCTCCTTTCATTCAGTCAGTAGCTTCAAACATTTCTGGTATATGAAAAACATGTTTTTCAATGGCAAAAATCAATGAATATTGTAAATGCACAAACAGTAATATCTCCACATTGCAAGGTGCAATTCTGAAATTTTTTGCTTTTTCCTGCTAATCCTAGCATGATAAAGAAGATTCAAAGAGAGTGAGATGCCAGCTCCTTTCATTCAGTCAGTAGCTTCAAACATTTCTGGTATATGAAAAACGTTTTTCAATGGCAAAAATCAATGAATATTGTAAGTGCACAAACAGTAATATCTCCACATTGCACGGTGCAATTCTGAAATTTTTAGCTTTTTCCTGTTAATCCTAGCATGATAAAGAAGATTCAAAGAGAGTGAGATGCCAGCTCCTTTCATTCAGTCAGTAGCTTCAAACATTTCTGGTATATGAAAAACATGTTTTTCAATGGCAAAAATCAATGAATATTGTAAATGCACAAACAGTAATATCTCCACATTGCAAGGTGCAATTCTGAAATTTTTTGCTTTTTCCTGCTAATCCTAGCATGATAAAGAAGATTCAAAGAGAGTGAGATGCCAGCTCCTTTCATTCAGTCAGTAGCTTCAAACATTTCTGGTATATGAAAAACATGTTTTTCAATGGCAAAAATCAATGAATATTGTAAATGCACAAACAGTAATATCTCCACATTGCACGGTGCAATTCTGAAATTTTTAGCTTTTTCCTGTTAATCCTAGCATGATAAAGAAGATTCAAAGAGAGTGAGATGCCAGCTCCTTTCATTCAGTCAGTAGCTTCAAACATTTCTGGTATATGAAAAACATGTTTTTCAATGGCAAAAATCAATGAATATTGTAAATGCACAAACAGTAATATCTCCACATTGCAAGGTGCAATTCTGAAATTTTTTGCTTTTTCCTGTTAATCCTAGCATGATAAAGAAGATTCAAAGAGAGTGAGATGCCAGCTCCTTTCATTCAGTCAGTAGCTTCAAACATTTCTGGTATATGAAAAACATGTTTTTCAATGGCAAAAATCAATGAATATTGTAAATGCACAAACAGTAATATCTCCACATTGCAAGGTGCAATTCTGAAATTTTTTGCTTTTTCCTGCTAATCCTAGCATGATAAAGAAGATTCAAAGAGAGTGAGATGCCAGCTCCTTTCATTCAGTCAGTAGCTTCAAACATTTCTGGTATATGAAAAACATGTTTTTCAATGGCAAAAATCAATGAATATTGTAAATGCACAAACAGTAATATCTCCACATTGCACGGTGCAATTCTGAAATTTTTAGCTTTTTCCTGTTAATCCTAGCATGATAAAGAAGATTCAAAGAGAGTGAGATGCCAGCTCCTTTCATTCAGTCAGTAGCTTCAAACATTTCTGGTATATGAAAAACATGTTTTTCAATGGCAAAAATCAATGAATATTGTAAATGCACAAACAGTAATATCTCCACATTGCAAGGTGCAATTCTGAAATTTTTTGCTTTTTCCTGTTAATCCTAGCATGATAAAGAAGATTCAAAGAGAGTGAGATGCCAGCTCCTTTCATTCAGTCAGTAGCTTCAAACATTTCTGGTATATGAAAAACATGTTTTTCAATGGCAAAAATCAATGAATATTGTAAATGCACAAACAGTAATATCTCCACATTGCAAGGTGCAATTCTGAAATTTTTTGCTTTTTCCTGCTAATCCTAGCATGATAAAGAAGATTCAAAGAGAGTGAGATGCCAGCTCCTTTCATTCAGTCAGTAGCTTCAAACATTTCTGGTATATGAAAAACATGTTTTTCAATGGCAAAAATCAATGAATATTGTAAATGCACAAACAGTAATATCTCCACATTGCAAGGTGCAATTCTGAAATTTTTTGCTTTTTCCTGTTAATCCTAGCATGATAAAGAAGATTCAAAGAGAGTGAGATGCCAGCTCCTTTCATTCAGTCAGTAGCTTCAAACATTTCTGGTATATGAAAAACATGTTTTTCAATGGCAAAAATCAATGAATATTGTAAATGCACAAACAGTAATATCTCCACATTGCAAGGTGCAATTCTGAAATTTTTTGCTTTTTCCTGCTAATCCTAGCATGATAAAGAAGATTCAAAGAGAGTGAGATGCCAGCTCCTTTCATTCAGTCAGTAGCTTCAAACATTTCTGGTATATGAAAAACATGTTTTTCAATGGCAAAAATCAATGAATATTGTAAATGCACAAACAGTAATATCTCCACATTGCACGGTGCAATTCTGAAATTTTTAGCTTTTTCCTGTTAATCCTAGCATGATAAAGAAGATTCAAAGAGAGTGAGATGCCAGCTCCTTTCATTCAGTCAGTAGCTTCAAACATTTCTGGTATATGAAAAACATGTTTTTCAATGGCAAAAATCAATGAATATTGTAAATGCACAAACAGTAATATCTCCACATTGCAAGGTGCAATTCTGAAATTTTTAGCTTTTTCCTGTTAATCCTAGCATGATAAAGAAGATTCAAAGAGAGTGAGATGCCAGCTCCTTTCATTCAGTCAGTAGCTTCAAACATTTCTGGTATATGAAAAACATGTTTTTCAATGGCAAAAATCAATGAATATTGTAAATGCACAAACAGTAATATCTCCACATTGCAAGGTGCAATTCTGAAATTTTTTGCTTTTTCCTGCTAATCCTAGCATGATAAAGAAGATTCAAAGAGAGTGAGATGCCAGCTCCTTTCATTCAGTCAGTAGCTTCAAACATTTCTGGTATATGAAAAACATGTTTTTCAATGGCAAAAATCAATGAATATTGTAAATGCACAAACAGTAATATCTCCACATTGCAAGGTGCAATTCTGAAATTTTTTGCTTTTTCCTGTTAATCCTAGCATGATAAAGAAGATTCAAAGAGAGTGAGATGCCAGCTCCTTTCATTCAGTCAGTAGCTTCAAACATTTCTGGTATATGAAAAACATGTTTTTCAATGGCAAAAATCAATGAATATTGTAAATGCACAAACAGTAATATCTCCACATTGCAAGGTGCAATTCTGAAATTTTTTGCTTTTTCCTGCTAATCCTAGCATGATAAAGAAGATTCAAAGAGAGTGAGATGCCAGCTCCTTTCATTCAGTCAGTAGCTTCAAACATTTCTGGTATATGAAAAACATGTTTTTCAATGGAAAAAATCAATGAATATTGTAAATGCACAAACAGTAATATCTCCACATTGCACGGTGCAATTCTGAAATTTTTAGCTTTTTCCTGTTAATCCTAGCATGATAAAGAAGATTCAAAGAGAGTGAGATGCCAGCTCCTTTCATTCAGTCAGTAGCTTCAAACATTTCTGGTATATGAAAAACATGTTTTTCAATGGCAAAAATCAATGAATATTGTAAATGCACAAACAGTAATATCTCCACATTGCAAGGTGCAATTCTGAAATTTTTTGCTTTTTCCTGCTAATCCTAGCATGATAAAGAAGATTCAAAGAGAGTGAGATGCCAGCTCCTTTCATTCAGTCAGTAGCTTCAAACATTTCTGGTATATGAAAAACATGTTTTTCAATGGCAAAAATCAATGAATATTGTAAATGCACAAACAGTAATATCTCCACATTGCACGGTGCAATTCTGAAATTTTTAGCTTTTTCCTGTTAATCCTAGCATGATAAAGAAGATTCAAAGAGAGTGAGATGCCAGCTCCTTTCATTCAGTCAGTAGCTTCAAACATTTCTGGTATATGAAAAACATGTTTTTCAATGGCAAAAATCAATGAATATTGTAAATGCACAAACAGTAATATCTCCACATTGCAAGGTGCAATTCTGAAATTTTTTGCTTTTTCCTGTTAATCCTAGCATGATAAAGAAGATTCAAAGAGAGTGAGATGCCAGCTCCTTTCATTCAGTCAGTAGCTTCAAACATTTCTGGTATATGAAAAACATGTTTTTCAATGGCAAAAATCAATGAATAGTGTAAATGCACAAACAGTAATATCTCCACATTGCAAGGTGCAATTCTGAAATTTTTTGCTTTTTCCTGCTAATCCTAGCATGATAAAGAAGATTCAAAGAGAGTGAGATGCCAGCTCCTTTCATTCAGTCAGTAGCTTCAAACATTTCTGGTATATGAAAAACATGTTTTTCAATGGCAAAAATCAATGAATATTGTAAATGCACAAACAGTAATATCTCCACATTGCACGGTGCAATTCTGAAATTTTTAGCTTTTTCCTGTTAATCCTAGCATGATAAAGAAGATTCAAAGAGAGTGAGATGCCAGCTCCTTTCATTCAGTCAGTAGCTTCAAACATTTCTGGTATATGAAAAACATGTTTTTCAATGGCAAAAATCAATGAATATTGTAAATGCACAAACAGTAATATCTCCACATTGCAAGGTGCAATTCTGAAATTTTTTGCTTTTTCCTGCTAATCCTAGCATGATAAAGAAGATTCAAAGAGAGTGAGATGCCAGCTCCTTTCATTCAGTCAGAAGCTTCAAACATTTCTGGTATATGAAAAACATGTTTTTCAATGGCAAAAATCAATGAATATTGTAAATGCACAAACAGTAATATCTCCACATTGCACAGTGCAATTCTGAAATTTTTAGCTTTTTCCTGTTAATCCTAGCATGATAAAGAAGATTCAAAGAGAGTGAGATGCCAGCTCCTTTCATTCAGTCAGTAGCTTCAAACATTTCTGGTATATGAAAAACATGTTTTTCAATGGCAAAAATCAATGAATATTGTAAATGCACAAACAGTAATATCTCCACATTGCACGGTGCAATTCTGAAATTTTTAGCTTTTTCCTGTTAATCCTAGCATGATAAAGAAGATTCAAAGAGAGTGAGATGCCAGCTCCTTTCATTCAGTCAGTAGCTTCAAACATTTCTGGTATATGAAAAACATGTTTTTCAATGGCAAAAATCAATGAATATTGTAAATGCACAAACAGTAATATCTCCACATTGCAAGGTGCAATTCTGAAATTTTTTGCTTTTTCCTGTTAATCCTAGCATGATAAAGAAGATTCAAAGAGAGTGAGATGCCAGCTCCTTTCATTCAGTCAGTAGCTTCAAACATTTCTGGTATATGAAAAACATGTTTTTCAATGGCAAAAATCAATGAATATTGTAAATGCACAAACAGTAATATCTCCACATTGCAAGGTGCAATTCTGAAATTTTTTGCTTTTTCCTGCTAATCCTAGCATGATAAAGAAGATTCAAAGAGAGTGAGATGCCAGCTCCTTTCATTCAGTCAGTAGCTTCAAACATTTCTGGTATATGAAAAACATGTTTTTCAATGGCAAAAATCAATGAATATTGTAAATGCACAAACAGTAATATCTCCACATTGCAAGGTGCAATTCTGAAATTTTTTGCTTTTTCCTGCTAATCCTAGCATGATAAAGAAGATTCAAAGAGAGTGAGATGCCAGCTCCTTTCATTCAGTCAGTAGCTTCAAACATTTCTGGTATATGAAAAACATGTTTTTCAATGGCAAAAATCAATGAATATTGTAAATGCACAAACAGTAATATCTCCACATTGCACGGTGCAATTCTGAAATTTTTAGCTTTTTCCTGTTAATCCTAGCATGATAAAGAAGATTCAAAGAGAGTGAGATGCCAGCTCCTTTCATTCAGTCAGTAGCTTCAAACATTTCTGGTATATGAAAAACATGTTTTTCAATGGCAAAAATCAATGAATATTGTAAATGCACAAACAGTAATATCTCCACATTGCACGGTGCAATTCTGAAATTTTTAGCTTTTTCCTGTTAATCCTAGCATGATAAAGAAGATTCAAAGAGAGTGAGATGCCAGCTCCTTTCATTCAGTCAGTAGCTTCAAACATTTCTGGTATATGAAAAACATGTTTTTCAATGGCAAAAATCAATGAATATTGTAAATGCACAAACAGTAATATCTCCACATTGCAAGGTGCAATTCTGAAATTTTTTGCTTTTTCCTGTTAATCCTAGCATGATAAAGAAGATTCAAAGAGAGTGAGATGCCAGCTCCTTTCATTCAGTCAGTAGCTTCAAACATTTCTGGTATATGAAAAACATGTTTTTCAATGGCAAAAATCAATGAATATTGTAAATGCACAAACAGTAATATCTCCACATTGCAAGGTGCAATTCTGAAATTTTTTGCTTTTTCCTGCTAATCCTAGCATGATAAAGAAGATTCAAAGAGTGAGATGCCAGCTCCTTTCATTCAGTCAGTAGCTTCAAACATTTCTGGTATATGAAAAACATGTTTTTCAATGGCAAAAATCAATGAATATTGTAAATGCACAAACAGTAATATCTCCACATTGCACGGTGCAATTCTGAAATTTTTAGCTTTTTCCTGTTAATCCTAGCATGATAAAGAAGATTCAAAGAGAGTGAGATGCCAGCTCCTTTCATTCAGTCAGTAGCTTCAAACATTTCTGGTATATGAAAAACATGTTTTTCAATGGCAAAAATCAATGAATATTGTAAATGCACAAACAGTAATATCTCCACATTGCAAGGTGCAATTCTGAAATTTTTTGCTTTTTCCTGCTAATCCTAGCATGATAAAGAAGATTCAAAGAGAGTGAGATTCCAGATGAGGGCCCCAAATTCTTTGAATTTATAAAAGACATTCCCCTGAAGGATCCGAAAGCTCCAAACCGCTGAGATGTGGGGGAGTTATTATTGGATCCTTTCTAAAACCTATTCATTATATGACACAATATCTGGGTTAATATATTACTGAACCTAATTCTGAAAATCTATAGTGTAGTAATCATTGTCTGATTTAGTTAAATCTTAAAACGTTAATTTTGTCCTTTTAAGTCTTGGTTGGCTTTGGAGATCCAAAACTCATATTAATCTTCTTTATACTATGCCCTCAGGTAGTGTCCACACACTTTTTTTCCCCCAAAACCGAGGGAGAACCTTTCAGGTAAAGGTTCCCTCAGGAAGTTTTTGATTCATTTTTTTATTTCCTTTTCTGGTATCTTGAATACCTAGTGACTGTTATTGTTGTTGTTTGTTTGACAAATTTTCTCCTTTGAATCGTGGTCTGTAACGCATTTTCTATCTATTAAAATACCATCTCCCAGTTTTGATTGTTGGTGGTTTTACCGCCTGGGGTGGTTCGCAGGATCAATTGTTTTTGCTTTTCTCTTCTTTTGATACATTTTGACTGTTTCCCTGGTCTATGCCTATTAAGGTTGTCTCATACAATGTAAGAGGTCTGAATAGCCCCAACAAAAGATTCTCCCTATGGAAGGAATTGGTTCATCTTGGAGCGGATGTAGCGTGTTTACAAGAGACCAGGTTCGCTGAGGGGAAACATCCTAAATTTTCCCATAAAGAATATCCCCATATTTTTGAGTCCATCAGCGGACGAAAAAAAGCTGGTGTTGCAACATTGATTAAAAATTCGGTTCCATTTGAACTATTAGATCAGCATTGTGATGTTAATGGCAGATATCACATACTGAACTGCAAATTGAACAATCATGAGTGTACAATTGCTAACGTATATGCCCCAAATAAGAAGCAAATCTCTTTTTTAAATAAAGTTTTAAGGAAAGTGGAGGAGGTTAGGAGAGGTGAATTGATCCTTCTGGGGGATTTTAATATGGTACCTGATGGGTTAATTGACTCTTCTTCTCCTAGTCGTCATTTATATGCTACACTAAATAATTGGCTTCATAGAAATGAACTTTTCGACATATTCAGATGTTTCAATACTACTTCCAAAGAGTTTTCTCACTTTTCAGATGCACATCAAACGGCCTCCAGAATTGATCTAATGTTAACCAACGTTTTCTCTCTATCCAAATTTTCAAATATCTCCATAGGCCCCAGGTCTATATCGGATCATGCCCCTATAACGTGTGAACTTCACATTGGCCCTATTCTAAGAAACGGATTCCTCTGGAAGTGCAAATCTTCCCTTATTCATAATCCAAAGAATAAAAAAACTATTGAAAATGCAATTTCAAACTATTTTAAAGAAAATGAAACCCCGGATCTGTCTAACCCCTTCTCTAGTTGGTGTGCCCATAAAGCTGTGCTTCGGGGTATACTAATTCAGATATCCTCATCGGAAAAGAAAGAAAAAAGAGCCAAAATAAATTCCCTTCAAAAACTAATTAAAGAAAAAGAACTAGCCCAGATTAACCTCCCTTCCCCTTCCCCAACAATTCAAAAGGAGCTACTAAATCTAAGGATTGACCTAAAATCCGAAATTTTTTCTTCCTACGACTCGATCATTCAAAAATCAAAGTTTAATTACTATGCCGCCCTTAACAAACCTACTCGTTTTATGGCCCGACTGGTTAAACAAAAAAGAGCGAACAATAGAATTGACAAAATAAAAAATGTTAACGGATCATTGCTCTATCATCCGAAAGATATAGCTGATCGGTTCGCAGAATTTTATGAGAAACTCTATAATATCAAATCTGATCCCTTAATTTCCCAACCTAACTCAGAAGAAATTAACAATTTTCTCTCTTCAATTAAATTACCCAAACTGAGCCCTCTGGATCTTGAGGCATTGAATGAACCCTTTACTACCCTCGAAGTTATGAACACAATTAAGCAACTTAAATCTTTCAAGGCCCCGGGTCCAGATGGGTTCATCAATGAATACTATAAGACCTTTTGTGAACTCCTTTCCCCTCATCTTACTAAAATCTTTAATTTGGCATCTTCAAACTGCTCCTTCCCTCAAGAAATGTTGGAGGCCACTATCACCTTGATTCCCAAGTCAAAAGATGAGAGGGATAATGTCAAAAATTATAGACCTATCTCACTAATCAATACCGATATAAAAATTTATTCGAAAATTCTGGCCAATCGTCTTTCAACTATTCTCCCAAATCTCATCAACGATGACCAAATTGGTTTCGTTGGTGGGAGACAAGCTACTGACGGCACTAGAAGAATTTTGAATATTTTGAGATTAATTAATACAGTTAGGGTTCCAACCTCCTTGCTCGCATTAGATGCTGAAAAAGCATTCGATAGATTAAATTGGCTATATTTAAAACTTACTCTTAATAAATTTGGTTTTAACAATAACTTTCTTTCCTCAATTCTGGCCCTTTATTCGAATCCCCAAGCTAAAATTTATGTCAACAACTATCTTTCCCACCCAATCCCCATTACAAACGGGACTAGACAGGGTTGCCCTCTTTCCCCCCTACTTTTCGTTTTGGCTATGGAGCCTTTGGCACAAAGGATTAGAGAAAGCACGGACATTAAGGGGATCTCTGCTCCTTCCAGGGAATTCAAAATTAGTCTCTTCGCGGATGACGTCATGCTCTCCTTGCTGGATCCAATAAATTCGGTTAATAAGGTCTTGGAAGTTCTGGATTTATTCTCCCAGATCTCCTACTTTAAGATTAATAAAAAAAAATCAAAACTTTTAAACATTAATTTGGACCATCAAACGAGAGAAGTTCTACATTCAAAATTTTCCTTTGATTCAGTCAAGGACAATCTGACCTATTTGGGGATTGTAGTTGGTAAATCTATCAACTCAACACTCTCTGCCAATTTAGACCTAATTAATGACGTCGTCCGAGGAGATCTGACGAATCTCCTGAAAAAGGATTTGTCATGGTGGGGTAGGGTTCTATCCATTAAAATGTTTGTCCTCCCCAAAATCTTATACTTCTTTCGAAACTTACCATTAAATATACCCCTCTGTTTCATCCAAAAAATACAGAATCAGATCAACTCCTACATCTGGGACAAAAAACGGGCGAGGATATCTGCTGAAATCTTATATAAAAACAAAAGCAATGGAGGCCTGAGTCTCCCTAACATATCTGCCTATTACTATGCTAATCTTATCAAGCAGAGTAGAAATTGGCTTAACTATACAAATCCCCCGGCATGGCTAATTTTGGAGACCTCTCTGAACGGCGATTCCCCTCCCCGAGATTTGCTATTTAAACATCTCTTTAAAAAATGCACTCATGATCCTTCCCACCCTATCTTTCAAGCAACTATCGAAGCTTGGAAGAAAATTGCTAGTAGAAGGAGGGGAAATCTTTCTAGAGACTCCAATGTAGACAAACTCTCTCTTGTAAAAAACTTTCCAATCAATTTTGTCGCTGCCTTACACAACTCCTGCATTCCGGATCACTGGAATAGTAGAGGGTTAAAGAAAATTGGGGACCTCTACGAGATTTCTACTTTTTCTCCTTTCCAAACCCTCAAAAAAAAATTTAATCTCCCTTCTTCTGATTTTTTCTTATACTCCCATTTTAAAAGTATTATTCTAGAATTTCTGGCTGGTAAACTCCTTGTTTCCAAAACCTCGGCGAACCTGCTGTGTAACCCATCACACAAAATTTTCTGGAGCTTGAGACACATTTACAATAGCTTCAACAATGATCTATCCTTCAAAAAAAATATCTACATGTCACGATGGGAAAAAGACCTGAAACTCAACTTCACTCTCGACCAGTGGGAGAATGCTGTACTTTTTACTCAAGCCTCCAATATTTCCATGCCTCTGCAAGAGGCTTATTTCAAGGTTTTATCAAGGTGGTATTATACCCCAATTAGGCTCCATCACATAAGGTCCAGTAATTCTCCCCTTTGTTGGAGGGATTGTGGCATTAAGGGAGATCTTTTGCATATTTTTTGGAGCTGCCCTAAGATTCGTAATCTGTGGGCTCAGATTTCTTCTCTGATTAATGACCTTTTGGGCAGACCTTTCATTTTGACCCCTCAAACAGCTCTATTATCATTAGAGTTGGAAACATATAAGTCTTATGAGAGAGCTATCATGATCCACATATTTTCGGTTTGCAAAAATGCTTTATCTTTTCATTGGAGAAAGTCGTCTGTTCCTACTTTGGAGGATTTAGTAGATAGGATGAACCAACATAGAATATACGAATTTAGATTTGCCTCTATTAATGATAACCTTTTCAAATTTTCTAAAAAATGGGATATCTGGTCAAACAAATTCCCCAGTCCTGCCTATAATACTGGAAGTTCTTAAAATGTCTTACAGACTGTTCATTCACTTTGTTTGTATTATTGCTAACATGACAATATGCTGAAATTGTTATGTGTTTTGTTAGATTGTTTTATTATTCTTTTATTGATTACAATATTATTTGATGAATCAATCTCTTCTACCCCTTGTTATCCTACCTTGTTGTTTCCCTTCCCCTCCCCTCCCTTCGGTCTTTCCCCTTTTCCCCCTTTTTCCCGCGTTCCAGTTATCCCTGATTTTCCCCTATATTTAGATTATGCTACTGTCAATTACTTGTCAATATGTCGTTAATGAAAAATAAAAATACGGTAAAACAAAGAGAGTGAGATGCCAGCTCCTTTCATTCAGTCAGTAGCTTCAAACATTTCTGGTATATGAAAAACATGTTTTTCAATGGCAAAAATCAATGAATATTGTAAATGCACAAACAGTAATATCTCCACATTGCACGGTGCAATTCTGAAATTTTTAGCTTTTTCCTGTTAATCCTAGCATGATAAAGAAGATTCAAAGAGAGTGAGATGCCAGCTCCTTTCATTCAGTCAGTAGCTTCAAACATTTCTGGTATATGAAAAACATGTTTTTCAATGGCAAAAATCAATGAATATTGTAAATGCACAAACAGTAATATCTCCACATTGCAAGGTGCAATTCTGAAATTTTTTGCTTTTTCCTGCTAATCCTAGCATGATAAAGAAGATTCAAAGAGAGTGAGATGCCAGCTCCTTTCATTCAGTCAGTAGCTTCAAACATTTCTGGTATATGAAAAACATGTTTTTCAATGGCAAAAATCAATGAATATTGTAAATGCACAAACAGTAATATCTCCACATTGCACGGTGCAATTCTGAAATTTTTAGCTTTTTCCTGTTAATCCTAGCATGATAAAGAAGATTCAGAGTGAGATGCCAGCTCCTTTCATTCAGTCAGTAGCTTCAAACATTTCTGGTATATGAAAAACATGTTTTTCAATGGCAAAAATCAATGAATATTGTAAATGCACAAACAGTAATATCTCCACATTGCAAGGTGCAATTCTGAAATTTTTTGCTTTTTCCTGTTAATCCTAGCATGATAAAGAAGATTCAAAGAGAGTGAGATGCCAGCTCCTTTCATTCAGTCAGTAGCTTCAAACATTTCTGGTATATGAAAAACATGTTTTTCAATGGCAAAAATCAATGAATATTGTAAATGCACAAACAGTAATATCTCCACATTGCAAGGTGCAATTCTGAAATTTTTTGCTTTTTCCTGCTAATCCTAGCATGATAAAGAAGATTCAAAGAGAGTGAGATGCCAGCTCCTTTCATTCAGTCAGTAGCTTCAAACATTTCTGGTATATGAAAAACATGTTTTTCAATGGCAAAAATCAATGAATATTGTAAATGCACAAACAGTAATATCTCCACATTGCACGGTGCAATTCTGAAATTTTTAGCTTTTTCCTGTTAATCCTAGCATGATAAAGAAGATTCAAAGAGAGTGAGATGCCAGCTCCTTTCATTCAGTCAGTAGCTTCAAACATTTCTGGTATATGAAAAACATGTTTTTCAATGGCAAAAATCAATGAATATTGTAAATGCACAAACAGTAATATCTCCACATTGCAAGGTGCAATTCTGAAATTTTTTGCTTTTTCCTGCTAATCCTAGCATGATAAAGAAGATTCAAAGAGAGTGAGATGCCAGCTCCTTTCATTCAGTCAGAAGCTTCAAACATTTCTGGTATATGAAAAACATGTTTTTCAATGGCAAAAATCAATGAATATTGTAAATGCACAAACAGTAATATCTCCACATTGCACGGTGCAATTCTGAAATTTTTAGCTTTTTCCTGTTAATCCTAGCATGATAAAGAAGATTCAAAGAGAGTGAGATGCCAGCTCCTTTCATTCAGTCAGTAGCTTCAAACATTTCTGGTATATGAAAAACATGTTTTTCAATGGCAAAAATCAATGAATATTGTAAATGCACAAACAGTAATATCTCCACATTGCAAGGTGCAATTCTGAAATTTTTTGCTTTTTCCTGCTAATCCTAGCATGATAAAGAAGATTCAAAGAGAGTGAGATGCCAGCTCCTTTCATTCAGTCAGTAGCTTCAAACATTTCTGGTATATGAAAAACGTTTTTCAATGGCAAAAATCAATGAATATTGTAAATGCACAAACAGTAATATCTCCACATTGCACGGTGCAATTCTGAAATTTTTAGCTTTTTCCTGTTAATCCTAGCATGATAAAGAAGATTCAAAGAGAGTGAGATGCCAGCTCCTTTCATTCAGTCAGTAGCTTCAAACATTTCTGGTATATGAAAAACATGTTTTTCAATGGCAAAAATCAATGAATATTGTAAATGCACAAACAGTAATATCTCCACATTGCAAGGTGCAATTCTGAAATTTTTTGCTTTTTCCTGTTAATCCTAGCATGATAAAGAAGATTCAAAGAGAGTGAGATGCCAGCTCCTTTCATTCAGTCAGTAGCTTCAAACATTTCTGGTATATGAAAAACATGTTTTTCAATGGCAAAAATCAATGAATATTGTAAATGCACAAACAGTAATATCTCCACATTGCAAGGTGCAATTCTGAAATTTTTTGCTTTTTCCTGCTAATCCTAGCATGATAAAGAAGATTCAAAGAGAGTGAGATGCCAGCTCCTTTCATTCAGTCAGTAGCTTCAAACATTTCTGGTATATGAAAAACATGTTTTTCAATGGCAAAAATCAATGAATATTGTAAATGCACAAACAGTAATATCTCCACATTGCAAGGTGCAATTCTGAAATTTTTTGCTTTTTCCTGCTAATCCTAGCATGATAAAGAAGATTCAAAGAGAGTGAGATGCCAGCTCCTTTCATTCAGTCAGTAGCTTCAAACATTTCTGGTATATGAAAAACATGTTTTTCAATGGCAAAAATCAATGAATATTGTAAATGCACAAACAGTAATATCTCCACATTGCACGGTGCAATTCTGAAATTTTTAGCTTTTTCCTGTTAATCCTAGCATGATAAAGAAGATTCAAAGAGAGTGAGATGCCAGCTCCTTTCATTCAGTCAGTAGCTTCAAACATTTCTGGTATATGAAAAACATGTTTTTCAATGGCAAAAATCAATGAATATTGTAAATGCACAAACAGTAATATCTCCACATTGCAAGGTGCAATTCTGAAATTTTTTGCTTTTTCCTGCTAATCCTAGCATGATAAAGAAGATTCAAAGAGAGTAAGATGCCAGCTCCTTTCATTCAGTCAGTAGCTTCAAACATTTCTGGTATATGAAAAACATGTTTTTCAATGGCAAAAATCAATGAATATTGTAAATGCACAAACAGTAATATCTCCACATTGCACGGTGCAATTCTGAAATTTTTAGCTTTTTCCTGTTAATCCTAGCATGATAAAGAAGATTCAAAGAGAGTGAGATGCCAGCTCCTTTCATTCAGTCAGTAGCTTCAAACATTTCTGGTATATGAAAAACATGTTTTTCAATGGCAAAAATCAATGAATATTGTAAATGCACAAACAGTAATATCTCCACATTGCAAGGTGCAATTCTGAAATTTTTTGCTTTTTCCTGTTAATCCTAGCATGATAAAGAAGATTCAAAGAGAGTGAGATGCCAGCTCCTTTCATTCAGTCAGTAGCTTCAAACATTTCTGGTATATGAAAAACATGTTTTTCAATTGCAAAAATCAATGAATATTGTAAATGCACAAACAGTAATATCTCCACATTGCAAGGTGCAATTCTGAAATTTTTTGCTTTTTCCTGCTAATCCTAGCATGATAAAGAAGATTCAAAGAGAGTGAGATGCCAGCTCCTTTCATTCAGTCAGTAGCTTCAAACATTTCTGGTATATGAAAAACATGTTTTTCAATGGCAAAAATCAATGAATATTGTAAATGCACAAACAGTAATATCTCCACATTGCACGGTGCAATTCTGAAATTTTTAGCTTTTTCCTGTTAATCCTAGCATGATAAAGAAGATTCAAAGAGAGTGAGATGCCAGCTCCTTTCATTCAGTCAGTAGCTTCAAACATTTCTGGTATATGAAAAACATGTTTTTCAATGGCAAAAATCAATGAATATTGTAAATGCACAAACAGTAATATCTCCACATTGCAAGGTGCAATTCTGAAATTTTTTGCTTTTTCCTGCTAATCCTAGCATGATAAAGAAGATTCAAAGAGAGTGAGATGCCAGCTCCTTTCATTCAGTCAGTAGCTTCAAACATTTCTGGTATATGAAAAACATGTTTTTCAATGGCAAAAATCAATGAATATTGTAAATGCACAAACAGTAATATCTCCACATTGCACGGTGCAATTCTGAAATTTTTAGCTTTTTCCTGTTAATCCTAGCATGATAAAGAAGATTCAAAGAGAGTGAGATGCCAGCTCCTTTCATTCAGTCAGTAGCTTCAAACATTTCTGGTATATGAAAAACATGTTTTTCAATGGCAAAAATCAATGAATATTGTAAATGCACAAACAGTAATATCTCCACATTGCAAGGTGCAATTCTGAAATTTTTTGCTTTTTCCTGTTAATCCTAGCATGATAAAGAAGATTCAAAGAGAGTGAGATGCCAGCTCCTTTCATTCAGTCAGTAGCTTCAAACATTTCTGGTATATGAAAAACATGTTTTTCAATGGCAAAAATCAATGAATATTGTAAATGCACAAACAGTAATATCTCCACATTGCAAGGTGCAATTCTGAAATTTTTTGCTTTTTCCTGCTAATCCTAGCATGATAAAGAAGATTCAAAGAGAGTGAGATGCCAGCTCCTTTCATTCAGTCAGTAGCTTCAAACATTTCTGGTATATGAAAAACATGTTTTTCAATGGCAAAAATCAATGAATATTGTAAATGCACAAACAGTAATATCTCCACATTGCAAGGTGCAATTCTGAAATTTTTTGCTTTTTCCTGTTAATCCTAGCATGATAAAGAAGATTCAAAGAGAGTGAGATGCCAGCTCCTTTCATTCAGTCAGTAGCTTCAAACATTTCTGGTATATGAAAAACGTTTTTCAATGGCAAAAATCAATGAATATTGTAAATGCACAAACAGTAATATCTCCACATTGCAAGGTGCAATTCTGAAATTTTTTGCTTTTTCCTGCTAATCCTAGCATGATAAAGAAGATTCAAAGAGAGTGAGATGCCAGCTCCTTTCATTCAGTCAGTAGCTTCAAACATTTCTGGTATATGAAAAACATGTTTTTCAATGGCAAAAATCAATGAATATTGTAAATGCACAAACAGTAATATCTCCACATTGCACGGTGCAATTCTGAAATTTTTAGCTTTTTCCTGTTAATCCTAGCATGATAAAGAAGATTCAAAGAGAGTGAGATGCCAGCTCCTTTCATTCAGTCAGTAGCTTCAAACATTTCTGGTATATGAAAAACATGTTTTTCAATGGCAAAAATCAATGAATATTGTAAATGCACAAACAGTAATATCTCCACATTGCACGGTGCAATTCTGAAATTTTTAGCTTTTTCCTGTTAATCCTAGCATGATAAAGAAGATTCAAAGAGAGTGAGATGCCAGCTCCTTTCATTCAGTCAGTAGCTTCAAACATTTCTGGTATATGAAAAACATGTTTTTCAATGGCAAAAATCAATGAATATTGTAAATGCACAAACAGTAATATCTCCACATTGCAAGGTGCAATTCTGAAATTTTTTGCTTTTTCCTGCTAATCCTAGCATGATAAAGAAGATTCAAAGAGAGTGAGATGCCAGCTCCTTTCATTCAGTCAGAAGCTTCAAACATTTCTGGTATATGAAAAACATGTTTTTCAATGGCAAAAATCAATGAATATTGTAAATGCACAAACAGTAATATCTCCACATTGCACGGTGCAATTCTGAAATTTTTAGCTTTTTCCTGTTAATCCTAGCATGATAAAGAAGATTCAAAGAGAGTGAGATGCCAGCTCCTTTCATTCAGTCAGTAGCTTCAAACATTTCTGGTATATGAAAAACATGTTTTTCAATGGCAAAAATCAATGAATATTGTAAATGCACAAACAGTAATATCTCCACATTGCAAGGTGCAATTCTGAAATTTTTTGCTTTTTCCTGCTAATCCTAGCATGATAAAGAAGATTCAAAGAGAGTGAGATGCCAGCTCCTTTCATTCAGTCAGTAGCTTCAAACATTTCTGGTATATGAAAAACATGTTTCTCAATGGCAAAAATCAATGAATATTGTAAATGCACAAACAGTAATATCTCCACATTGCACGGTGCAATTCTGAAATTTTTAGCTTTTTCCTGTTAATCCTAGCATGATAAAGAAGATTCAAAGAGAGTGAGATGCCAGCTCCTTTCATTCAGTCAGTAGCTTCAAACATTTCTGGAATATGAAAAACATGTTTTTCAATGGCAAAAATCAATGAATATTGTAAATGCACAAACAGTAATATCTCCACATTGCAAGGTGCAATTCTGAAATTTTTTGCTTTTTCCTGTTAATCCTAGCATGATAAAGAAGATTCAAAGAGAGTGAGATGCCAGCTCCTTTCATTCAGTCAGTAGCTTCAAACATTTCTGGTATATGAAAAACATGTTTTTCAATGGCAAAAATCAATGAATATTGTAAATGCACAAACAGTAATATCTCCACATTGCAAGGTGCAATTCTGAAATTTTTTGCTTTTTCCTGCTAATCCTAGCATGATAAAGAAGATTCAAAGAGAGTGAGATGCCAGCTCCTTTCATTCAGTCAGTAGCTTCAAACATTTCTGGTATATGAAAAACATGTTTTTCAATGGCAAAAATCAATGAATATTGTAAATGCACAAACAGTAATATCTCCACATTGCAAGGTGCAATTCTGAAATTTTTTGCTTTTTCCTGCTAATCCTAGCATGATAAAGAAGCTTCAAAGAGAGTGAGATGCCAGCTCCTTTCATTCAGTCAGTAGCTTCAAACATTTCTGGTATATGAAAAACATGTTTTTCAATGGCAAAAATCAATGAATATTGTAAATGCACAAACAGTAATATCTCCACATTGCACGGTGCAATTCTGAAATTTTTAGCTTTTTCCTGTTAATCCTAGCATGATAAAGAAGATTCAAAGAGAGTGAGATGCCAGCTCCTTTCATTCAGTCAGTAGCTTCAAACATTTCTGGTATATGAAAAACATGTTTTTCAATGGCAAAAATCAATGAATATTGTAAATGCACAAACAGTAATATCTCCACATTGCAAGGTGCAATTCTGAATTTTTTTGCTTTTTCCTGCTAATCCTAGCATGATAAAGAAGATTCAAAGAGAGTAAGATGCCAGCTCCTTTCATTCAGTCAGTAGCTTCAAACATTTCTGGTATATGAAAAACATGTTTTTCAATGGCAAAAATCAATGAATATTGTAAATGCACAAACAGTAATATCTCCACATTGCACGGTGCAATTCTGAAATTTTTAGCTTTTTCCTGTTAATCCTAGCATGATAAAGAAGATTCAAAGAGAGTGAGATGCCAGCTCCTTTCATTCAGTCAGTAGCTTCAAACATTTCTGGTATATGAAAAACATGTTTTTCAATGGCAAAAATCAATGAATATTGTAAATGCACAAACAGTAATATCTCCACATTGCAAGGTGCAATTCTGAAATTTTTTGCTTTTTCCTGTTAATCCTAGCATGATAAAGAAGATTCAAAGAGAGTGAGATGCCAGCTCCTTTCATTCAGTCAGTAGCTTCAAACATTTCTGGTATATGAAAAACATGTTTTTCAATGGCAAAAATCAATGAATATTGTAAATGCACAAACAGTAATATCTCCACATTGCAAGGTGCAATTCTGAAATTTTTTGCTTTTTCCTGCTAATCCTAGCATGATAAAGAAGATTCAAAGAGAGTGAGATGCCAGCTCCTTTCATTCAGTCAGTAGCTTCAAACATTTCTGGTATATGAAAAACATGTTTTTCAATGGCAAAAATCAATGAATATTGTAAATGCACAAACAGTAATATCTCCACATTTCACGGTGCAATTCTGAAATTTTTAGCTTTTTCCTGTTAATCCTAGCATGATAAAGAAGATTCAAAGAGAGTGAGATGCCAGCTCCTTTCATTCAGTCAGTAGCTTCAAACATTTCTGGTATATGAAAAACATGTTTTTCAATGGCAAAAATCAATGAATATTGTAAATGCACAAACAGTAATATCTCCACATTGCAAGGTGCAATTCTGAAATTTTTTGCTTTTTCCTGCTAATCCTAGCATGATAAAGAAGATTCAAAGAGAGTGAGATGCCAGCTCCTTTCATTCAGTCAGTAGCTTCAAACATTTCTGGTATATGAAAAACATGTTTTTCAATGGCAAAAATCAATGAATATTGTAAATGCACAAACAGTAATATCTCCACATTGCACGGTGCAATTCTGAAATTTTTAGCTTTTTCCTGTTAATCCTAGCATGATAAAGAAGATTCAAAGAGAGTGAGATGCCAGCTCCTTTCATTCAGTCAGTAGCTTCAAACATTTCTGGTATATGAAAAACATGTTTTTCAATGGCAAAAATCAATGAATATTGTAAATGCACAAACAGTAATATCTCCACATTGCAAGGTGCAATTCTGAAATTTTTTGCTTTTTCCTGTTAATCCTAGCATGATAAAGAAGATTCAAAGAGAGTGAGATGCCAGCTCCTTTCATTCAGTCAGTAGCTTCAAACATTTCTGGTATATGAAAAACATGTTTTTCAATGGCAAAAATCAATGAATATTGTAAATGCACAAACAGTAATATCTCCACATTGCAAGGTGCAATTCTGAAATTTTTTGCTTTTTCCTGCTAATCCTAGCATGATAAAGAAGATTCAAAGAGAGTGAGATGCCAGCTCCTTTCATTCAGTCAGTAGCTTCAAACATTTCTGGTATATGAAAAACATGTTTTTCAATGGCAAAAATCAATGAATATTGTAAATGCACAAACAGTAATATCTCCACATTGCAAGGTGCAATTCTGAAATTTTTTGCTTTTTCCTGTTAATCCTAGCATGATAAAGAAGATTCAAAGAGATTGAGATGCCAGCTCCTTTCATTCAGTCAGTAGCTTCAAACATTTCTGGTATATGAAAAACGTTTTTCAATGGCAAAAATCAATGAATATTGTAAATGCACAAACAGTAACATCTCCACATTGCAAGGTGCAATTCTGAAATTTTTTGCTTTTTCCTGCTAATCCTAGCATGATAAAGAAGATTCAAAGAGAGTGAGATGCCAGCTCCTTTCATTCAGTCAGTAGCTTCAAACATTTCTGGTATATGAAAAACATGTTTTTCAATGGCAAAAATCAATGAATATTGTAAATGCACAAACAGTAATATCTCCACATTGCACGGTGCAATTCTGAAATTTTTAGCTTTTTCCTGTTAATCCTAGCATGATAAAGAAGATTCAAAGAGAGTGAGATGCCAGCTCCTTTCATTCAGTCAGTAGCTTCAAACATTTCTGGTATATGAAAAACATGTTTTTCAATGGCAAAAATCAATGAATATTGTAAATGCACAAACAGTAATATCTCCACATTGCACGGTGCAATTCTGAAATTTTTAGCTTTTTCCTGTTAATCCTAGCATGATAAAGAAGATTCAAAGAGAGTGAGATGCCAGCTCCTTTCATTCAGTCAGTAGCTTCAAACATTTCTGGTATATGAAAAACATGTTTTTCAATGGCAAAAATCAATGAATATTGTAAATGCACAAACAGTAATATCTCCACATTGCAAGGTGCAATTCTGAAATTTTTTGCTTTTTCCTGCTAATCCTAGCATGATAAAGAAGATTCAAAGAGAGTGAGATGCCAGCTCCTTTCATTCAGTCAGTAGCTTCAAACATTTCTGGTATATGAAAAACATGTTTTTCAATGGCAAAAATCAATGAATATTGTAAATGCACAAACAGTAATATCTCCACATTGCACGGTGCAATTCTGAAATTTTTAGATTTTTCCTGTTAATCCTAGCATGATAAAGAAGATTCAAAGAGAGTGAGATGCCAGCTCCTTTCATTCAGTCAGTAGCTTCAAACATTTCTGGTATATGAAAAACATGTTTTTCAATGGCAAAAATCAATGAATATTGTAAATGCACAAACAGTAATATCTCCACATTGCAAGGTGCAATTCTGAAATTTTTTGCTTTTTCCTGTTAATCCTAGCATGATAAAGAAGATTCAAAGAGAGTGAGATGCCAGCTCCTTTCATTCAGTCAGTAGCTTCAAACATTTCTGGTATATGAAAAACATGTTTTTCAATGGCAAAAATCAATGAATATTGTAAATGCACAAACAGTAATATCTCCACATTGCAAGGTGCAATTCTGAAATTTTTTGCTTTTTCCTGTTAATCCTAGCATGATAAAGAAGATTCAAAGAGAGTGAGATGCCAGCTCCTTTCATTCAGTCAGTAGCTTCAAACATTTCTGGTATATGAAAAACATGTTTTTCAATGGCAAAAATCAATGAATATTGTAAATGCACAAACAGTAATATCTCCACATTGCAAGGTGCAATTCTGAAATTTTTTGCTTTTTCCTGTTAATCCTAGCATGATAAAGAAGATTCAAAGAGAGTGAGATGCCAGCTCCTTTCATTCAGTCAGTAGCTTCAAACATTTCTGGTATATGAAAAACGTTTTTCAATGGCAAAAATCAATGAATATTGTAAATGCACAAACAGTAATATCTCCACATTGCAAGGTGCAATTCTGAAATTTTTTGCTTTTTCCTGCTAATCCTAGCATGATAAAGAAGATTCAAAGAGAGTGAGATGCCAGCTCCTTTCATTCAGTCAGTAGCTTCAAACATTTCTGGTATATGAAAAACATGTTTTTCAATGGCAAAAATCAATGAATATTGTAAATGCACAAACAGTAATATCTCCACATTGCACAGTGCAATTCTGAAATTTTTAGCTTTTTCCTGTTAATCCTAGCATGATAAAGAAGATTCAAAGAGAGTGAGATGCCAGCTCCTTTCATTCAGTCAGTAGCTTCAAACATTTCTGGTATATGAAAAACATGTTTTTCAATGGCAAAAATCAATGAATATTGTAAATGCACAAACAGTAATATCTCCACATTGCACGGTGCAATTCTGAAATTTTTAGCTTTTTCCTGTTAATCCTAGCATGATAAAGAAGATTCAAAGAGAGTGAGATGCCAGCTCCTTTCATTCAGTCAGTAGCTTCAAACATTTCTGGTATATGAAAAACATGTTTTTCAATGGCAAAAATCAATGAATATTGTAAATGCACAAACAGTAATATCTCCACATTGCAAGGTGCAATTCTGAAATTTTTTGCTTTTTCCTGCTAATCCTAGCATGATAAAGAAGATTCAAAGAGAGTGAGATGCCAGCTCCTTTCATTCAGTCAGTAGCTTCAAACATTTCTGGTATATGAAAAACATGTTTTTCAATGGCAAAAATCAATGAATATTGTAAATGCACAAACAGTAATATCTCCACATTGCACGGTGCAATTCTGAAATTTTTAGCTTTTTCCTGTTAATCCTAGCATGATAAAGAAGATTCAAAGAGAGTGAGATGCCAGCTCCTTTCATTCAGTCAGTAGCTTCAAACATTTCTGGTATATGAAAAACATGTTTTTCAATGGCAAAAATCAATGAATATTGTAAATGCACAAACAGTAATATCTCCACATTGCAAGGTGCAATTCTGAAATTTTTTGCTTTTTCCTGTTAATCCTAGCATGATAAAGAAGATTCAAAGAGAGTGAGATGCCAGCTCCTTTCATTCAGTCAGTAGCTTCAAACATTTCTGGTATATGAAAAACATGTTTTTCAATGGCAAAAATCAATGAATATTGTAAATGCACAAACAGTAATATCTCCACATTGCAAGGTGCAATTCTGAAATTTTTTGCTTTTTCCTGCTAATCCTAGAATGATAAAGAAGATTCAAAGAGAGTGAGATGCCAGCTCCTTTCATTCAGTCAGTAGCTTCAAACATTTCTGGTATATGAAAAACATGTTTTTCAATGGCAAAAATCAATGAATATTGTAAATGCACAAACAGTAATATCTCCACATTGCAAGGTGCAATTCTGAAATTTTTTGCTTTTTCCTGCTAATCCTAGCATGATAAAGAAGATTCAAAGAGAGTGAGATGCCAGCTACTTTCATTCAGTCAGTAGCTTCAAACATTTCTGGTATATGAAAAACATGTTTTTCAATGGCAAAAATCAATGAATATTGTAAATGCACAAACAGTAATATCTCCACATTGCACGGTGCAATTCTGAAATTTTTAGCTTTTTCCTGTTAATCCTAGCATGATAAAGAAGATTCAAAGAGAGTGAGATGCCAGCTCCTTTCATTCAGTCAGTAGCTTCAAACATTTCTGGTATATGAAAAACATGTTTTTCAATGGCAAAAATCAATGAATATTGTAAATGCACAAACAGTAATATCTCCACATTGCAAGGTGCAATTCTGAAATTTTTTGCTTTTTCCTGCTAATCCTAGCATGATAAAGAAGATTCAAAGAGAGTAAGATGCCAGCTCCTTTCATTCAGTCAGTAGCTTCAAACATTTCTGGTATATGAAAAACATGTTTTTCAATGGCAAAAATCAATGAATATTGTAAATGCACAAACAGTAATATCTCCACATTGCACGGTGCAATTCTGAAATTTTTAGCTTTTTCCTGTTAATCCTAGCATGATAAAGAAGATTCAAAGAGAGTGAGATGCCAGCTCCTTTCATTCAGTCAGTAGCTTCAAACATTTCTGGTATATCAAAAACATGTTTTTCAATGGCAAAAATCAATGAATATTGTAAATGCACAAACAGTAATATCTCCACATTGCAAGGTGCAATTCTGAAATTTTTTGCTTTTTCCTGTTAATCCTAGCATGATAAAGAAGATTCAAAGAGAGTGAGATGCCAGCTCCTTTCATTCAGTCAGTAGCTTCAAACATTTCTGGTATATGAAAAACATGTTTTTCAATGGCAAAAATCAATGAATATTGTAAATGCACAAACAGTAATATCTCCACATTGCAAGGTGCAATTCTGAAATTTTTTGCTTTTTCCTGCTAATCCTAGCATGATAAAGAAGATTCAAAGAGAGTGAGATGCCAGCTCCTTTCATTCAGTCAGTAGCTTCAAACATTTCTGGTATATGAAAAACATGTTTTTCAATGGCAAAAATCAATGAATATTGTAAATGCACAAACAGTAATATCTCCACATTGCAAGGTGCAATTCTGTAATTTTTTGCTTTTTCCTGTTAATCCTAGCATGATAAAGAAGATTCAAAGAGAGTGAGATGCCAGCTCCTTTCATTCAGTCAGTAGCTTCAAACATTTCTGGTATATGAAAAACGTTTTTCAATGGCAAAAATCAATGAATATTGTAAATGCACAAACAGTAATATCTCCACATTGCAAGGTGCAATTCTGAAATTTTTTGCTTTTTCCTGCTAATCCTAGCATGATAAAGAAGATTCAAAGAGAGTGAGATGCCAGCTCCTTTCATTCAGTCAGTAGCTTCAAACATTTCTGGTATATGAAAAACATGTTTTTCAATGGCAAAAATCAATGAATATTGTAAATGCACAAACAGTAATATCTCCACATTGCACGGTGCAATTCTGAAATTTTTTGCTTTTTCCTGTTAATCCTAGCATGATAAAGAAGATTCAAAGAGAGTGAGATGCCAGCTCCTTTCATTCAGTCAGTAGCTTCAAACATTTCTGGTATATGAAAAACATGTTTTTCAATGGCAAAAATCAATGAATATTGTAAATGCACAAACAGTAATATCTCCACATTGCACGGTGCAATTCTGAAATTTTTAGCTTTTTCCTGTTAATCCTAGCATGATAAAGAAGATTCAAAGAGAGTGAGATGCCAGCTCCTTTCATTCAGTCAGTAGCTTCAAACATTTCTGGTATATGAAAAACATGTTTTTCAATGGCAAAAATCAATGAATATTGTAAATGCACAAACAGTAATATCTTCACATTGCAAGGTGCAATTCTGAAATTTTTTGCTTTTTCCTGCTAATCCTAGCATGATAAAGAAGATTCAAAGAGAGTAAGATGCCAGCTCCTTTCATTCAGTCAGTAGCTTCAAACATTTCTGGTATATGAAAAACATGTTTTTCAATGGCAAAAATCAATGAATATTGTAAATGCACAAACAGTAATATCTCCACATTGCACAGTGCAATTCTGAAATTTTTAGCTTTTTCCTGTTAATCCTAGCATGATAAAAAGATTCAAAGAGAGTGAGATGCCAGCTCCTTTCATTCAGTCAGTAGCTTCAAACATTTCTGGTATATGAAAAACATGTTTTTCAATGGCAAAAATTAATGAATATTGTAAATGCACAAACAGTAATATCTCCACATTGCAAGGTGCAATTCTGAAATTTTTTGCTTTTTCCTGCTAATCCTAGCATGATAAAGAAGATTCAAAGAGAGTAAGATGCCAGCTCCTTTCATTCAGTCAGTAGCTTCAAACATTTCTGGTATATGAAAAACATGTTTTTCAATGGCAAAAATCAATGAATATTGTAAATGCACAAACAGTAATATCTCCACATTGCACGGTGCAATTCTGAAATTTTTAGCTTTTTCCTGTTAATCCTAGCATGATAAAGAAGATTCAAAGAGAGTGAGATGCCAGCTCCTTTCATTCAGTCAGTAGCTTCAAACATTTCTGGTATATGAAAAACATGTTTTTCAATGGCAAAAATCAATGAATATTGTAAATGCACAAACAGTAATATCTCCACATTGCAAGGTGCAATTCTGAAATTTTTTGCTTTTTCCTGTTAATCCTAGCATGATAAAGAAGATTCAAAGAGAGTGAGATGCCAGCTCCTTTCATTCAGTCAGTAGCTTCAAACATTTCTGGTATATGAAAAACATGTTTTTCAATGGCAAAAATCAATGAATATTGTAAATGCACAAACAGTAATATCTCCACATTGCAAGGTGCAATTCTGAAATTTTTTGCTTTTTCCTGCTAATCCTAGCATGATAAAGAAGATTCAAAGAGAGTGAGATGCCAGCTCCTTTCATTCAGTCAGTAGCTTCAAACATTTCTGGTATATGAAAAACATGTTTTTCAATGGCAAAAATCAATGAATATTGTAAATGCACAAACAGTAATATCTCCACATTGCAAGGTGCAATTCTGAAATTTTTTGCTTTTTCCTGTTAATCCTAGCATGATAAAGAAGATTCAAAGAGAGTGAGATGCCAGCTCCTTTCATTCAGTCAGTAGCTTCAAACATTTCGGGTATATGAAAAACGTTTTTCAATGGCAAAAATCAATGAATATTGTAAATGCACAAACAGTAATATCTCCACATTGCAAGGTGCAATTCTGAAATTTTTTGCTTTTTCCTGCTAATCCTAGCATGATAAAGAAGATTCAAAGAGAGTGAGATGCCAGCTCCTTTCATTCAGTCAGTAGCTTCAAACATTTCTGGTATATGAAAAACATGTTTTTCAATGGCAAAAATCAATGAATATTGTAAATGCACAAACAGTAATATCTCCACATTGCACGGTGCAATTCTGAAATTTTTAGCTTTTTCCTGTTAATCCTAGCATGATAAAGAAGATTCAAAGAGAGTGAGATGCCAGCTCCTTTCATTCAGTCAGTAGCTTCAAACATTTCTGGTATATGAAAAACATGTTTTTCAATGGCAAAAATCAATGAATATTGTAAATGCACAAACAGTAATATCTCCACATTGCACGGTGCAATTCTGAAATTTTTAGCTTTTTCCTGTTAATCCTAGCATGATAAAGAAGATTCAAAGAGAGTGAGATGCCAGCTCCTTTCATTCAGTCAGTAGCTTCAAACATTTCTGGTATATGAAAAACATGTTTTTCAATGGCAAAAATCAATGAATATTGTAAATGCACAAACAGTAATATCTCCACATTGCAAGGTGCAATTCTGAAATTTTTTGCTTTTTCCTGCTAATCCTAGCATGATAAAGAAGATTCAAAGAGAGTAAGATGCCAGCTCCTTTCATTCAGTCAGTAGCTTCAAACATTTCTGGTATATGAAAAACATGTTTTTCAATGGCAAAAATCAATGAATATTGTAAATGCACAAACAGTAATATCTCCACATTGCACGGTGCAATTCTGAAATTTTTAGCTTTTTCCTGTTAATCCTAGCATGATAAAGAAGATTCAAAGAGAGTGAGATGCCAGCTCCTTTCATTCAGTCAGTAGCTTCAAACATTTCTGGTATATGAAAAACATGTTTTTCAATGGCAAAAATCAATGAATATTGTAAATGCACAAACAGTAATATCTCCACATTGCAAGGTGCAATTCTGAAATTTTTTGCTTTTTCCTGTTAATCCTAGCATGATAAAGAAGATTCAAAGAGAGTGAGATGCCAGCTCCTTTCATTCAGTCAGTAGCTTCAAACATTTCTGGTATATGAAAAACATGTTTTTCAATGGCAAAAATCAATGAATATTGTAAATGCACAAACAGTAATATCTCCACATTGCAAGGTGCAATTCTGAAATTTTTTGCTTTTTCCTGCTAATCCTAGCATGATAAAGAAGATTCAAAGAGAGTGAGATGCCAGCTCCTTTCATTCAGTCAGTAGCTTCAAACATTTCTGGTATATGAAAAACATGTTTTTCAATGGCAAAAATCAATGAATATTGTAAATGCACAAACAGTAATATCTCCACATTGCAAGGTGCAATTCTGAAATTTTTTGCTTTTTCCTGTTAATCCTAGCATGATAAAGAAGATTCAAAGAGAGTGAGATGCCAGCTCCTTTCATTCAGTCAGTAGCTTCAAACATTTCGGGTATATGAAAAACGTTTTTCAATGGCAAAAATCAATGAATATTGTAAATGCACAAACAGTAATATCTCCACATTGCAAGGTGCAATTCTGAAATTTTTTGCTTTTTCCTGCTAATCCTAGCATGATAAAGAAGATTCAAAGAGAGTGAGATGCCAGCTCCTTTCATTCAGTCAGTAGCTTCAAACATTTCTGGTATATGAAAAACATGTTTTTCAATGGCAAAAATCAATGAATATTGTAAATGCACAAACAGTAATATCTCCACATTGCACGGTGCAATTCTGAAATTTTTAGCTTTTTCCTGTTAATCCTAGCATGATAAAGAAGATTCAAAGAGAGTGAGATGCCAGCTCCTTTCATTCAGTCAGTAGCTTCAAACATTTCTGGTATATGAAAAACATGTTTTTCAATGGCAAAAATCAATGAATATTGTAAATGCACAAACAGTAATATCTCCACATTGCACGGTGCAATTCTGAAATTTTTAGCTTTTTCCTGTTAATCCTAGCATGATAAAGAAGATTCAAAGAGAGTGAGATGCCAGCTCCTTTCATTCAGTCAGTAGCTTCAAACATTTCTGGTATATGAAAAACATGTTTTTCAATGGCAAAAATCAATGAATATTGTAAATGCACAAACAGTAATATCTCCACATTGCAAGGTGCAATTCTGAAATTTTTTGCTTTTTCCTGCTAATCCTAGCATGATAAAGAAGATTCAAAGAGAGTAAGATGCCAGCTCCTTTCATTCAGTCAGTAGCTTCAAACATTTCTGGTATATGAAAAACATGTTTTTCAATGGCAAAAATCAATGAATATTGTAAATGCACAAACAGTAATATCTCCACATTGCACGGTGCAATTCTGAAATTTTTAGCTTTTTCCTGTTAATCCTAGCATGATAAAGAAGATTCAAAGAGAGTGAGATGCCAGCTCCTTTCATTCAGTCAGTAGCTTCAAACATTTCTGGTATATGAAAAACATGTTTTTCAATGGCAAAAATCAATGAATATTGTAAATGCACAAACAGTAATATCTCCACATTGCAAGGTGCAATTCTGAAATTTTTTGCTTTTTCCTGTTAATCCTAGCATGATAAAGAAGATTCAAAGAGAGTGAGATGCCAGCTCCTTTCATTCAGTCAGTAGCTTCAAACATTTCTGGTATATGAAAAACATGTTTTTCAATGGCAAAAATCAATGAATATTGTAAATGCACAAACAGTAATATCTCCACATTGCAAGGTGCAATTCTGAAATTTTATGCTTTTTCCTGCTAATCCTAGCATGATAAAGAAGATTCAAAGAGAGTGAGATGCCAGCTCCTTTCATTCAGTCAGTAGCTTCAAACATTTCTGGTATATGAAAAACATGTTTTTCAATGGCAAAAATCAATGAATATTGTAAATGCACAAACAGTAATATCTCCACATTGCACGGTGCAATTCTGAAATTTTTAGCTTTTTCCTGTTAATCCTAGCATGATAAAGAAGATTCAAAGAGAGTGAGATGCCAGCTCCTTTCATTCAGTCAGTAGCTTCAAACATTTCTGGTATATGAAAAACATGTTTTTCAATGGCAAAAATCAATGAATATTGTAAATGCACAAACAGTAATATCTCCACATTGCAAGGTGCAATTCTGAAATTTTTTGCTTTTCCCTGCTAATCCTAGCATGATAAAGAAGATTCAAAGATAGTGAGATGCCAGCTCCTTTCATTCAGTCAGTAGCTTCAAACATTTCTGGTATATGAAAAACATGTTTTTCAATGGCAAAAATCAATGAATATTGTAAATGCACAAACAGTAATATCTCCACATTGCACGGTGCAATTCTGAAATTTTTAGCTTTTTCCTGTTAATCCTAGCATGATAAAGAAGATTCAAAGAGAGTGAGATGCCAGCTCCTTTCATTCAGTCAGTAGCTTCAAACATTTCTGGTATATGAAAAACATGTTTTTCAATGGCAAAAATCAATGAATATTGTAAATGCACAAACTGTAATATCTCCACATTGCAAGGTGCAATTCTGAAATTTTTTGCTTTTTCCTGTTAATCCTAGCATGATAAAGAAGATTCAAAGAGAGTGAGATGCCAGCTCCTTTCATTCAGTCAGTAGCTTCAAACATTTCTGGTATATGAAAAACATGTTTTTCAATGGCAAAAATCAATGAATATTGTAAATGCACAAACAGTAATATCTCCACATTGCAAGGTGCAATTCTGAAATTTTTTGCTTTTTCCTGCTAATCCTAGCATGATAAAGAAGATTCAAAGAGAGTGAGATGCCAGCTCCTTTCATTCAGTCAGTAGCTTCAAACATTTCTGGTATATGAAAAACATGTTTTTCAATGGCAAAAATCAATGAATATTGTAAATGCACAAACAGTAATATCTCCACATTGCAAGGTGCAATTCTGAAATTTTTTGCTTTTTCCTGTTAATCCTAGCATGATAAAGAAGATTCAAAGAGAGTGAGATGCCAGCTCCTTTCATTCAGTCAGTAGCTTCAAACATTTCTGGTATATGAAAAACGTTTTTCAATGGCAAAAATCAATGAATATTGTAAATGCACAAACAGTAATATCTCCACATTGCAAGGTGCAATTCTGAAATTTTTTGCTTTTTCCTGCTAATCCTAGCATGATAAAGAAGATTCAAAGAGAGTGAGATGCCAGCTCCTTTCATTCAGTCAGTAGCTTCAAACATTTATGGTATATGAAAAACATGTTTTTCAATGGCAAAAATCAATGAATATTGTAAATGCACAAACAGTAATATCTCCACATTGCACGGTGCAATTCTGAAATTTTTAGCTTTTTCCTGTTAATCCTAGCATGATAAAGAAGATTCAAAGAGAGTGAGATGCCATCTCCTTTCATTCGGTCAGTAGCTTCAAACATTTCTGGTATATGAAAAACATGTTTTTCAATGGCAAAAATCAATGAATATTGTAAATGCACAAACAGTAATATCTCCACATTGCAAGGTGCAATTCTGAAATTTTTTGCTTTTTCCTGCTAATCCTAGCATGATAAAGAAGATTCAAAGAGAGTGAGATGCCAGCTCCTTTCATTCAGTCAGTAGCTTCAAACATTTCTGGTATATGAAAAACATATTTTTCAATGGCAAAAATCAATGAATATTGTAAATGCACAAACAGTAATATCTCCACATTGCACGGTGCAATTCTGAAATTTTTAGCTTTTTCCTGTTAATCCTAGCATGATAAAGAAGATTCAAAGAGAGTGAGATGCCAGCTCCTTTCATTCAGTCAGTAGCTTCAAACATTTCTGGTATATGAAAAACATGTTTTTCAATGGCAAAAATCAATGAATATTGTAAATGCACAAACAGTAATATCTCCACATTGCACGGTGCAATTCTGAAATTTTTAGCTTTTTCCTGTTAATCCTAGCATGATAAAGAAGATTCAAAGAGAGTGAGATGCCAGCTCCTTTCATTCGGTCAGTAGCTTCAAACATTTCTGGTATATGAAAAACATGTTTTTCAATGGCAAAAATCAATGAATATTGTAAATGCACAAACAGTAATATCTCCACATTGCAAGGTGCAATTCTGAAATTTTTTGCTTTTTCCTGCTAATCCTAGCATGATAAAGAAGATTCAAAGAGAGTGAGATGCCAGCTCCTTTCATTCAGTCAGTAGCTTCAAACATTTCTGGTATATGAAAAACATATTTTTCAATGGCAAAAATCAATGAATATTGTAAATGCACAAACAGTAATATCTCCACATTGCACGGTGCAATTCTGAAATTTTTAGCTTTTTCCTGTTAATCCTAGCATGATAAAGAAGATTCAAAGAGAGTGAGATGCCAGCTCCTTTCATTCAGTCAGTAGCTTCAAACATTTCTGGTATATGAAAAACATGTTTTTCAATGGCAAAAATCAATGAATATTGTAAATGCACAAACAGTAATATCTCCACATTGCAAGGTGCAATTCTGAAATTTTTTGCTTTTTCCTGTTAATCCTAGCATGATAAAGAAGATTCAAAGAGAGTGAGATGCCAGCTCCTTTCATTCAGTCAGTAGCTTCAAACATTTCTGGTATATGAAAAACATGTTTTTCAATGGCAAAAATCAATGAATATTGTAAATGCACAAACAGTAATATCTCCACATTGCACGGTGCAATTCTGAAATTTTTTGCTTTTTCCTGTTAATCCTAGCATGATAAAGAAGATTCAAAGAGAATGAGATGCCAGCTCCTTTCATTCGGTCAGTAGCTTCAAACATTTCTGGTATATGAAAAACATGTTTTTCAATGGCAAAAATCAATGAATATTGTAAATGCACAAACAGTAATATCTCCACATTGCAAGGTGCAATTCTGAAATTTTTTGCTTTCTCCTGCTAATCCTAGCATGATAAAGAAGATTCAAAGAGAGTGAGATGCCAGCTCCTTTCATTCAGTCAGTAGCTTCAAACATTTCTGGTATATGAAAAACATGTTTTTCAATGGCAAAAATCAATGAATATTGTAAATGCACAAACAGTAATATCTCCACATTGCACGGTGCAATTCTGAAATTTTTAGCTTTTTCCTGTTAATCCTAGCATGATAAAGAAGATTCAAAGAGAGTGAGATGCCAGCTCCTTTCATTCAGTCAGTAGCTTCAAACATTTCTGGTATATGAAAAACATGTTTTTCAATGGCAAAAATCAATGAATATTGTAAATGCACAAACAGTAATATCTCCACATTGCAAGGTGCAATTCTGAAATTTTTTGCTTTTTCCTGTTAATCCTAGCATGATAAAGAAGATTCAAAGAGAGTGAGATGCCAGCTCCTTTCATTCAGTCAGTAGCTTCAAACATTTCTGGTATATGAAAAACATGTTTTTCAATGGCAAAAATCAATGAATATTGTAAATGCACAAA